>NW_027644149.1:0-24975 GCF_032717465.1 Coenobita brevimanus
ATATCCTGTTTCTAGCGACATAGGTGTAGCAATGACTGATGAGGTAGAGAAAAAATAACCGTGGGTTAAAAACAAGCAAAAAAATTACTAGATGATCATGATGATTATAATGCTGACGACGACTACAGCGACGACAATGATGATGATGATGATGATGATGATGATGAAGAGAAAGATGAACAGAAAGAAAAATGAGGTGTAAGGGTTTTGGAAATATAGGGCTGTATTATGAATCTCCTGATAAACAATACATGAAGGGAAGCGAGAGACAGGCCATCATGAAAGCGGAAGAAGCTGTGATGATGGAGTGGATGTATAGTGAGCAAGGGAGGGGGGGAGGATAATAGTAAAAATCCACCAGAGAGAGAGAGAGAGAGAGAGAGTCGTACTTGGAAAAACCACAACGAACAAAGGAAAGAACAAAATAATATAACCGCACGAACACACACACACACACACACACACACACACACACACACACACACACACACACACACACACACACACAGAAGGGGAGGCGTAAGAGACACGAATTCACAGGAGCAGAAAATGGGAAGAATACCATAACAAATATCTAATGAAAAGAGGAAAATAAGAATTGCATAAAAACAGACAGACAGACAGAGAGGCTGGGAGGAGAAGAAGGAATAAACAGAGATCAAGCTCGCTCTAATATACAGTATGTGTGTGTGTGTGTGTGTGTGTGTGTGTGTGTGTGTGTGTGTGTGTGTGTGTGTGTGCAGAGCAGTGAAAGATGTTAGAAGGGGAATAAACCAGGAGACTCTTTCCTTCCTTTCCTTTCCTCTCATGCCAACTCTCTTCTTCACTCTAACACCTCCAGTCTGAGTGTAGTGTTCTAGGTGGCATAGGAGGTATCACACCACTACTTCCTTAGTGACTTATTTTGCACAATGTACCTTAATACTCTTTGACATGCTGTTTACACCGCTGTAATATCGCCACCAGGAACATACAAGAGGACACTGGCGGGTAGTGTTCACAATATATCGCTAAGAAAGAGGTTACACCCGTGTTATAGTAGCATACCAGGCTATATAACACCTCTGCCTTAGCTATGTATTTTGGATATTATTCCTTAGTAATCTCGTTTATGCTTCTTATATTGTTTTATAATCGCCATCGATTGTACCGACAACATACTGGAGGATACTGAGATGAAATGTTCAGAATATATCGATAAGGAACAGGTGTTACGGAAACTCCAACACCAGTCAGATTACTAACTTAAGTCAACAGGAGAACGTTGCCAGATATACAACGCAATATACAGGCACTGTATTCCACAGCATTACAGAGGGGGGAAAAAACGTCAATAATAAAACAAAGACGACTTGGTCTAAAGTCAATGAGACAACCCTGAGCCCTACAATGTATTCGGTATGGACAGCAGGTATTTGTGTAGAGATGGTGACATGTGAAGGTGTCTGTCACAAAAAATGACTGCTAGGCCTCAGGGAAAGGAATATTAAATTTATTTCCAGAGTGTGACCCTGGAAAAAGGAGGAAAAGTCAAGTTGTTCGAGTCATGCTCCATCTGAAAGGACGCTTTCGTAGGCTGAATCAGGTCCCACAGTACTCTGATTATTTAAATTTGGCTAAAACGGTCTTCAAGAAACTTGCACAAAATCCTGCAATATGTCATAAAAGCATTCCCGATAATATCATCACAGCAGCCCTGGACGAGACAGCTGTAACATGTATTCTGCATGGACGGTGGATATTTGTCCAGGAACGGTTACATGTAGAAGTATGTGGCACAGAAAAACTGATGGGTGTGGGGGAACGGACTGCCTAGTGGGTCAAGAATTCTTGCTAGTTCTCCCTCTTCCATTACTCTTCTTTCACCAAATATTTCTGGCTCCCGTTCCCTTTCACGCTAAATTTCAGCGGTCTCCCTTCCCCCCTCATCCTCCTCAACCCCTTACCCGCCTCACTGCTCTTTTTCTTTCCCTCCCTTTTTCCACTCTAAGTTTGTGTGTGTAGGGGTAGGGGGTGGTGTGTGTGTGTGTGTGTGTGTGTGTGTGTGTGTGTGTGTGTGTGTGTGTGTGTGTGTGTGTGTGTGTGTGTGTGTGTGTGTGAACAAAAGATGATATTAATGATAATAATGGTAATGATAACGCCAGCAACGAAAGTGATTCAATAATCGTGGTGTTGAAGATACTTGTGACATTCTGAAGACTGTACCCTACCCAGCCTGTGTCACCATCTGTCATAACTTTACCCTTCTAAACTTAACTTCCCAAAAAGTCTTCTCAGCCTTTCAGTACCCTGGCTTCATAGCTGGCCTTATGTTACTGATTATAGTACTTTGGATGATAAGAGGTTTTTAGCATGGAAGTGTGAGTATGAGGGGGGGAGGTACAGAGCATTGGAAAATTTAATGAGCAGTACAAGACATTGGAATACCATGTGCTTACGTCATATTTGTACCCGTCGCACTGACATACCTCACTGAGTTACAGCCCATATACAGGGAGCACTTGCCATGTCTCATACTGCAACACCCCACAGTACCATACTAGACACTAGACACTGTAACACCTAACACACACACACCTCACAGTCATTTAATTTTATCAAACCACACACTGCAATACTTCACACACACACAGTACGTTCTCATGTCTTGAACTGCTACACTTCACACAACTACACCAGACACACAATTCACACCACCTCACGTATACCTCACTCTGTTGTACTTTACGTTATCATTTCAGCCCTTCTAACCGCTCCCCCCTGCACACATACATTGTTACAACTAGTACTTTTACACCGTCAATGCCACACCGCATCTTATCATGCTTCATACTGCGGCACCTAAGAAGAACATGCCTCATAAACCCACCAAATACTGAAGCACCAGTGACTCACTGTCACACCACACGTTCCACATTTCATACTGCCACCTCCGAAACACGCACACTTCTTAGTCTTCCCTAATACTGTCTCATCACACACCTTCACACCACACACTGATATACTGCACACTGGCACACTACATGCTGTCATATATACCAATGACTACCATATTATAAACTGACACATGCATAAGCATATCACCTACAGGTATACTGCCACACCAGACAATGATGCAGCATACTGCCAACCCATACACTGCCACACCACACACTGTCGCACCACACTCTACCACACCACACGCTACCATACCATACACTGCCACATCACACACTGCCACACCATACACTGCCACATTATACGCTACCACACCATTCACCTCCACACTGCCACACCACATTATGCCACATCATACATTGCCACAGCACACTCAGCCACACTACATATTTCAACATCAGTCAACCGTACACTGCCACACTATACGCTCCCACACCAGTCACCCCCACACAGCCACACCACACACAAACACACACTGCTTCGCTATATACCACAACATCAGTCACCCTCACACACTGCCAACCCTTAACCTGCACGCCACACACTGCCAAGAACAAGCTGGAATATACTGTAATCTTCTCCAAACATCTTGCATATATTACCTTGGTACCAACAAAAGATGTTATCCTCGGAAAAAAAGGCATTTTAAATTAAAATCTTTCCTTCACTACTGTCAGACTGTGAGAACAGAATAGAGTCTATTCCATTCAACAAAGACAGAGTACACAGAGTAGTTCATGTCCCCTTCTTGGTATGTGGATACAGTTGAATACACATGAGAGAAGAGGAGTTATTTGTCTTTCCCGACTCATCAATTCTCTCCAGTTATGCCTTCACCTTCCTCTCTCTCTCTTTCTCTCTCTCTCTCTCTCTCTCTCTCTCTCTCTCTCTCTCTCTCTCTCTCTCTCTCTCTCCACACTTTAAGTGCTGTGACAAAGACAAGCGGAGGGGAGAGGCCAAGGTGGAAAAGCACTGTGGAGTAAACAAGGGCCACTTGAGAGTTTAGAAAATAGCTATAAAATAACGTGGACTGAATTGATGGATGTCATATATATCTTATGGTATCAAAATATATTTAACATTAAGAAGACCTCTCCACGAGTCGGTATCATTGGAAATTGTTACTTCATACATCGTTGAATTTTTTCACCCCCAACTTTGAAAGGAAAAATTCATGTCAGGACACCGTATTTACCTGTGCACAACGAGAGGTATTCTGTTCGTATACGGGTACGTCTGTTGGTTGAGAGGCTGTAACACGAAATGACATAATCGAACTGGAGAGTTCAAGGAGTCCTGTTTCTCGCTCCTTCATAACGAGAGATATTCCCAAATTGAATACAATTCTCTGGGGGTAAAGATAATAAAAGTAAATATATAAAAAAGAGTTGCCAGTGGATAAAAGCATTTAATATTTATGCTGATCCCTGTTTAGGAAAAATACAAAACTGATTATGACCTCCCATTCTATAATTATTCTGAAAGCTGTCTCTATGTTATATATATATATATATATATATATATATATATATATATATATATATATACCAGTACAGTCTACCCACTTACCTATGAATGTAAGTTTCTTCTCAGCTTACAATTCTTCATCTGCTAGGAGAGTTCCGAGGTAAAATTCATTTACAGGACATGGCTTCTGATTTAATGAAGTGTATCTGACTGAATAACTGTCTAAGCATCAATGATTTTCAACTTGATTATCTAAATTTCATTCTTAATCTGACTCTCAAGGTTTAGTTATTTTAACCAGGTTATTTATGGTTCCCATTCTGACTGTGCATCACAAACCCCTAATCCATCTGCCTGAACTTCAATAACTTCCAAACAGATTAATTATCTACAGTAAAGCTTCAGATGCTTCTCAACATGATCAAGTATTTTCAGTTGGATTCTGTAGCCATCGAGTACGTCATACCTGATCGTCTATCTATCTATTGCCAGATGCCTCAATCCCATAAGGGGTTGCCACTAACAAATCGCCTCCATGTCGCCCTTTCCAATGCCATTTCACTGTCTTGCTCCCAGCGTACCCCTCCCCCCTCTCCCATATGCCACTCCACTCCATCCTTCCATCTTATCCTCGGCCTCCCCCTGTGTCTCCCCCCTTCCACCTCACTCGCACACATTCTCCGCGTTAGTGTCTAGCTCTCCATCCTCTCTACATGGCCAAACCACCTCAGTGTATTTCTCCTAACGCATTCTATCTCAACCACATCCACACCACAATGCTCCTTAACTTCCTCATCCGTCTCTCCACGTAACTCCACATGTTCCCCTCAAAAAAACTCATTTTCACTGCTCTCACTCTTGTGTCCTTCCAACAAGGTCCAAGCTTCCCTTCCATATGTTAGAGTTGGTAACACAATACTGTCATGCAGAGACTTTTATAATCCCATGCTCACTTCCCTGTTCCTTATCACAGCTTTCAAATAATCAGCAACCTTTCTTCCCTGTTGTAATCTTTCAAGCACTCCACCATCTAAACTTCCATCCTTATTCATCACATTACCCAAGTACTTAAATGCACTTATATTTTCCAGTTCATGATTAGCTTGGCTTAAATTACTCGCAACATGTTTTTCTGAGAGTCGTAACCTGATTTTCTGAGCTTCGGTAATTCGCAGAATACCTGCCTGAGCTTCAATTATATATTCATAAGATTATTTTTTAGTTTAACTGTTAACCTTCTGAATAGTTGTACGGCCTTACCCTCTTATATACTCAAGATACTGAACACTTCAAACCTCATTATGTGAGCTTCTGTAACTTTTGATCAGAATGGCGTATAACTATCATCATAATCATCATCATCTTCATTTTCCCGATTTCTCTTTCTCACACAGCAATAAGCTGAGGTAAGTTTATAAAATAAGGGGAGAGCCAATCAATAAAATCCCCAATGAAATGTCCCACTCATTCACTCAACATTAAAGTCCTTGGAAGCCTAAGTTCGGTTATATACCATCAGGTTGTATACCTGGTATATTTTTGTGCCTGCTTGTCTGCGTCCCAGCCTGATTATTTCGGCTCCGGTAACTCCCATTTTCTTTCTGAGCGCCGAAGGGGTATCGTCGGGAAACTCATTTGTCTAAAAACCTGGTTTGATGGGGAGGTTGGAGGCATTAAGATGAGGAAGGATGTGACTGGGTTTAGTGGTTTTGATACTGCACACACACACACACACACACACACACACACACACACACACACACAAACCATGCAGTCACATGGCAAATATTATAAGCAATTAAACATAATTTTGCCTTCCTGTATGCACCTTAAACTATCAAAAAATCGATTCTTCTATTGTAACACAAAGTACCGCTTATAAAATATTAATGGAGAACACCTTGCTTCAAGTTACTGCATGCATGAACGTATTTAGTGGGTTTTGGCTCAGGCCTTGCTAGTAATAATTAGTGTATGTGAAATGGAGGGATGGAGTGGAGAGGTATATGAGAGAGGCGGATGTGAGTTGGGAGCAGGGTAGTGAAATGGCGGGGGACAGGGCGACGTGGAGGCGATTTGTTTGTGGCCACCCCGTACGGTATTGAGGCGTCTGGTAATATATAGAAATTTTCTTAAATTTTATTATTTATCACGCTCCCAACTTGTCAGTGTGTGTGTGTGTGTGTGTGTGTGTGTGTGTGTGTGTGTGTTTCTTTCTGTCTGTCTGTCTGTAAATATGTATGTCCGTCTGCCTGTCCCTCCGTTTCTCTATTTTCCTGCATGTCTGCCTGTCTCTGCTGGCTTTAACGGCCATAATATTATAACTGAGTGCACAAAAGTTTGGGCAGCTTCTTTTTAATTTATTTATGGAACACCTACATTGCCAGGCGATATGCAAGGTGGTCAGTATGGTGAGCATATCAGCTGGTTTGTGTTGCAGTGACGGCTCAAGCAGTGTCCACACAACATCAATTTCCACCTCCCATAACCTTGCCATTTATTACAGCGTCTGTTTTTTTTTTTTTTTTTTTTTTTTCGTGCAATGATGGTGTAGCCGATATGTAATTTTAAAAAGCAAATCTGTTCTAAACTAAAAAATGGTGTCATTTTAATAATCTCAGAAGGAGATTCTTAAACTGAATGAAATCGTGTGTTGGCAGTAAGTTTCATCCGAATGAAAACCCAGTGTACTGCAGGCTGAAAATGCCCTTATCCAGAAGACCATCATTTAATGATAATTGCCGCATGAAGGCATATCTCTCCAGCACTAGGAGTCATTGTACCGATGGGGCTGCTGGAGGCAGTTACTATACTCTCCTCTCCTGAACTTGGCCTAGTTTCTTGTTCTTTTGCAACTTGTTTCATGGAGCTCCTGTGTAGAAACAGACAATGATACGACTCTACGTCTTTTCCATTGTATTTCTCCATGTCTATTATGTTATTATTAATCTGTTGTTACAGTTCAACATCATAATAAAAATAATGATAATTTAAGGCCTACATAGTGGGAAACACTATATATTTTAAAATTACAATGAGTTCTTTCGTAGCACTGAAAGTGTAGTTTATGCCTACCGCATAAAAAAAAAAAGACTAATTATACTCGTTTCCTCGTTAGCCTAATTCTTAATCGGCTGACCACTTACAGTGCGTGTATAATTTTAGCAATCACCGGACACTTTATTTATCACTGGGGAAGCACTGTGAGAAGTACCTTGAGATGACTTAGCCACATGAAATGAAGGACTAATAAATGGCTGATTAGAAGAATGTATATGAGTGAGGTAGAGGTGGGGGTAGGAACAGGAAGAGCTGAAGACCGAAGATGCAATAGTGGGATGGGGTGGAGAGGTACAATGAAGGACGTAATTGTGCGTTGGAGAAAGGGCAGCCTGATGGTGGAGGACAGGGTGATATAGAGGCGATTCGTTTGTGGCCACCCTCTCCGGTAATATGGCGTCTGACTATTGATAAAAGGACAGATATAAGGATTCAGAATGTTGTTATCACCCTCCCACTTATGGAAAATGTTCATTATACTCGTCCCAAAGTTGGATTAATAAACTGAGAAGAAAGTAATGATGTAAATGACTATCCCTCAGATGTTTTCCTTTTTGGGTTTGTATTTGTGTGTTTCCGGATGTGGTATATGACGTGTGTGTGTGTGTGTGTGTGTGTGTGTGTGTGTGTGTGTGTGTGTGTGTGTGTGTGTGTGTGTGTGTGTGTCACTCTGCCTCACCACTCATTCGTATTGCTGCCGAGAGAGAGAGAGAGAGAGAGAGAGAGAGAGAGAGAGAGAGAGAGAGAGAGAGAGAGAGAGAGAGAGAGAGAGAGAGAGAGAGAGAGAGAGAGATTATAAACAAAAAACAAAAACGATGCTTAGGACTGATACATAGACGGATAGATTGATTGGCTTGAAGAAATAAGGACAGTGAAGAAGAGGGTGAATCCCCTGAGCTGGGACCAATGGTTAATATAGCTCTGCAGGGCAAGAAGAGATCCCTGGAAAGGCCATTACATCTACTAACAGAAATACGCAATCCTGGTGAGGGATCGAACTTGCAACCTTCCGGTCGTGAAGTGCGAGTGCTTCAACTGAACCATTCTGGTCCAAAGGAGAAAGAGTTTATACAGACATAAACTAATACCGGTGTCGTATGCACGGAGTGACTTATGCTGGAAGTCACCGTTCCGATCAGTGTGCATGTGCCGAGTGGCCGTTTAGCTTCAATTTTGAAAGTATCCACACGTTATCTCAAATTTTGTTCCATTTATCAACAACATTGTATGAAATACATGTGTCAGGAAGATAGCTGGATGTCTTATCGACCTGTAGGTAACTATAGGTCCATATATATATATATATATATATATATATATATATATATATATATATATATATATATATATATATATATATAAAAGATGTATATGTATGTTACAGGCAGATTGTGAAATTAGTAATTTCGTGAGTTTAATTTAGGTTTATTTAGGTTAGGTTGATCTAGGATAAGGTTAGGTTAAGGGTAGGTTAGGTTTGGTTAGGTTAGGTTAATTTAGGCTTAACAGAGATGGGAACTGTAACTTCCAGCATAAAGTCACTCCGTGCATATGACACCGGTTATAATTCGACTTTTTAATTCCAATATTTCACTAAGCTTTCAAATAATATCTAATGATAGCATGAGTATATTACTCAGCTGACAGCAAGAATAAATCATAGGAAAAGGTGATGACAGGTAATTATATTTCAAAGCCACGATCTTTTGGTTTTTCTGTCTTAAGACCACTCAGTCTTATGAACCTTCTGTCGATTGTGTGTTTTGTCTCATGATTATTCTCTCATATGACTGTTCTGTGTCATGACTTTTTTCCTAATACTATTCTGCCCTGACTTTTGTATCTTGAAACATAATTCTATCGTATGACTCTTTTATTTGGTAACTGTTGTAATCTTCGGTGGAGATTTCTTATCAGGCACCAACGTCTGTGAACAAGGGACTCTGTTGGAGGTAATATTTTGCCTTGGTTTAATACTGCCAAAATAAGAGAGAGAGAGAGAGAGAGAGAGAGAGAGAGAGAGAGAGAGAGAGAGAGAGAGAGAGAGAGCTCTTTAATTTAAAAAAAACACAACAAAGAAAGGAAAGAACAAAAAATATATAACCTCACGAACACACACACACACACACACACACACACACACACACACACACACACACACAGAAGGGGAGACTTAAGATACACGACTTGGCAGTAGCAGAAATGATATAGGTAGATAGGAAGAATACTACAATAAGCAATATGGAATAAAAAGAGGATAATAGGAATTGCATGGAAACAGACAGACAGAGAGGCTGGGAGGAGAAGGACTAAAAGCGATCAAGCTCACTCTGATAAGTGTGTGTGTGTGTGTGTGTGTGTGTTCTTACCTAATTGTTCTTACCTAATTGTATCTTTACAGGAATGAGTCAAGCTCGTACTGTCCCGTGTCTTAAACCATATTTATCGTACGTACCCTTAAATTTGTGAATTGTTTTGGCACACACTATTTCATTCGGTAGTGCATTCCATTGATCAATTGCTCTGTTTGGGAAACTGAATTTCCTTACGTCTTTATCACCTCTCTTCTTATGCAATTTTTTGCAGTGTCCTCTTGCTGATGCTTCTCCATGTGTTAAGTAATCATTTATGTCTATTTTCTCCTTTCCTGATATGCATTTATATAGCATTATCATGTCACCTCTTTTCCTTCTCTCCTGTAGTGTTGATAGATTCAGTTTATTTAGTCTTTCTTCGTAGCTTAGGTCCCTTAAGCTTGGTATCCATCTTGTAGCGGCCCTTTGAACTTTTTCAATCTTGTCTATGTGCTTTTTGAGATGAGGACTCCAGACTACTGATGCATATTCCAGGGTTGGTCTAATGAATGATGTTATTATCCTTCTTAGCATGTCTTCATTTATGTATGTGAATGCTATTCTCATATTTGCAAGCAGTGTATACATGTTCTGTACCTTTTCGCTGATGTGGTCAGCCGGAGATAGTCTGTTATTGATAATCACACCTAGGTCTTTCTCTCTTTCTGATGTGTATAGGGTTTTATTTCCTAACATATAATCCCAATCAGGTCTTTTTCCACTTTTACCAAACTTGATTACATGACACTTGTCCACATTGAATTCCATTTGCCATGTACTACTCAATTCATGAAGTTTATTTAATTCTTCTTGTAGCTCTTTACAAGAGTCTGTGTTAGTAATTCTCCTTTGTATTTTTGCATCATCTGCAAACATATTCAGATAGCTCTCATTTCCAGTGTTACTGTTTATATCATTTATATACACTAAAAACATGATTGGTGCCAGCACTGAACCCTGTGGTACTCCACAAGTCACTTCTTTCCATGATGAGTAGTTTCCTCTTAGTACTGTCCTCATTTCTCTTTTTATGAGAAAGTCTTGCATCCAACAAAACAGTTTGCCTCGAATTCCTCCTTGATGGTACAGTTTCCATAAAAGTCTTTGGTGTGGTACTGTGTCAAAAGCTTTCTTGAAATCTAAATAGATAGTGTCCACCCATCCTTCTCTTTCCTGTATTGTGTTTGTTACTCTGTCATAGTAGCTCAACAGATTAGTAACACATGATTTTCCTTTTCTGAAACCAAACTGTCTTTCTGTTATCATACTGTGTTCTTCTAGATGATTTACCAAAGCTTTTCTTATAAGTTTTTCTAATACCTTGCTTACAACACTGGTCAGTGATACTGGTCGGTAGTTGAGAGGATTTTGTCTATTTCCTTTCTTGAATAAGGGGACAATATTTGCTTTTTTTCCAAATATCAGGTAGTTTACCTTGACTCAAGGATTTCTTGAAAATAAAAAATAATAGTTTACATAACTCCTTTGCACATTCTCGTAATACCCAACATGAAATTTCATCAGGACCACTTGCTTTTCCTGTCTAATCTACTTAACTCCTCCTGTATTACTTTTTCTGCTATTTGTATATCTGGTACTATGTGTGGACATGCGTGTTCCACATAGTCCCTCTCAAATTTTTTTTCTTCTGTAAAAACTAATTGGAAATTCTTATTTAGTGCTTCACAAATTTCTTTCTCTTGTGTATAAGTGATTCTCTCGTCCGTAATGGATTGTATTATATCTTTTACTTTAGTTTTGCTTCTGATATAGCTGTAAAACAGCTTTGGTTGATCACTACTTTTATTTATTATATCCTCCTCAAACTGTTTTTGGGCTTCCCTCCTAATTCTTGTATAGTCGTTTCTTGCCTGTTTGTAATTATTATACGCCCTTTCACTATTGTGTCTTCTGTATCTATTCCACAACAAATCTCTTCTTTCTTTTGATTTTTTACATTCTGTATTGAACCATTTCTGTATTTTTCTTATCTGCTTCTTTGTGCTGTGGGATGTACTTCTGGACTCCTATTTCATAAAATTCACAAAAATTTTTATATACAGCATTTAAATCTTGTCCTCTAAGCTCATTTTCCCAATCAACTTCTAAGAAATACTTCTTTAGGTCTTGATAATTTCCCTTTTTATAGTTTAGGCTCTTTTTGTAACTATCATTGCTGTTTACTATGTCATATGCTATCCTGAAGTTATAATTTAGTACTGCATGATCGCTTTTGCCGAGTGGAGGGTGATATATTAAACTGTCAATATCATTTTCTTGCCTTGTAAATATTAGATCTAGCACTGAAGGTACATCAAGTCCTCTTTTTCTGGTGGTTTCCCTCACATGTTGTGTTAAGAAAAACTCTTGTACGAGATCCAGGAGTTTTTGGTCCCAACAGCTTTCTTGGCTATTTATATCTAGAGTATTCCAATTTATATTTGTATTGAAGTCCCCAGTTAGTATAATTCTTTCCGATTTCTCTTCCATTTTATGTAGCAATGATCTTACACTCTGAATTGTACTCTCTGCCAGGTCCTCATATTCGTCTCTTTCCCATGTGTTTGATCTGGGTGGCATGTACTAATTGGCTACAATTACTTTACCTTCAGATGTGTTGATCTCTGCTGCAATCAGTTCTACTTGTGATGGTATATCTATTTTTATTTCCTTGACTTTTAGATTTTTCTTAGTTAATATTATAATTCCTCCTCTTTTTTTAAATATCTGTCTCTTCTCCATATATTGTATTCCTCTAAGTTTAGTATGTCATTTCATATCCTTGGTATTAATTTTGTTTCAGTTAGGTATATTATTTGTGGTTCATTCTCTCTGACATAATCATTCATCTCTAGTAAGTTAGATACCATTCCATCCACATTTGAGTACATCAACTTTATCATCTTGTTTATATACTTGTCATGACATGGTTCTACTACCTTCCTCCTTTTTATTCCATCCTGTTTGTGTACCACTTTCGTACCTGCAATCCTATTACTTTGTAAAAAAATTTCTTCTTCTCCTCTTCTGATCTTCCCTCATTTTTTGTTTTTGCTTCCTCCTTTTTCTCTTTCAGTAATTCCGGTTCCTCTTGTGTTAGGCATCTTTTTATCCATACATTTTTGAACTCCTCTTTTTCCTTAAGATTCTTTGCATTTTTTAGTATCTCTTCCACAGTGTTTACACTCTGGAAAGTCACCTTTAGAGGTCTTGTCTTGCTTTTCTCGTATTTCCCTAACCTTTTGTGTTCCTTTATGTCTTTACTACAGATTTCCTTTGAAAATTCTTTCAGTAAGCTCATTACATTTGCCATCTCCTTTTTGTCTCTTGTGATCTTGTTTTTAACTTCTTCCTCTTCTATACCAGTGATTACTATTGATTTGTTTATCTCTACTGAATCTCTGACTAACTTTGGATTGTTTTGGATTATTCTTTTCACCTCCTTTTTAATGCTTTTTTCCTCCACCCTTGTTTCTAAGTCTTTCTTTACTTTCACCATTTCAGCATATGTGGTTTCTACATCATTTTTGTAGCTTTGCACAGCTTCATTCACCAGTGTTATCTTCTCCTCAATATCACTGCTTTGGCCAATAAGACTGCTAACTTGCCTAATTGTGTGTGTGTGTGTGTGTGTGTGTGTGTGTGTGCAAAATAGTGAAAGACGTTACAAGGGGAATAAACCAGTAGACACTTTCCTTCCTTTCCTTTCCTCTCATCGTGACCCTCTTCCTGACACTAGCACCTCCAGTCTGAGTGTAGTGTTCTAGGTGGCATAGGAGGCATCGCCCCACCATTCCTTAGCGATTTATTTTGTACATTGTATCTTAATACTCTTTTACATGTTATTTACACCGCTGTAATATCGCCATCAGGAACATACGTACAAGAGGACACTGACGCTTAGTGTTCAGAATATATAGCTAAGAATGAGGTTACACCCGTGTTGTAGTGGCATACCAGGCTTCATAACACCTCTGCCTTAGCGATTTATTCTGTATATTACTCTTGGTTGTTCTCGTGTATGTTACTTATATTGTTTTATTACCGACATCGTTTGCATCAACAATGTACTGGAGGATGCTGAGACGAAATGTTCAGAATATATCGCGAAGGAACAGGTGGTACGGAACCCCCAACACCCATCCGAATACTAATCTAAGTCAGCATATAGGCATTGTAATCGAGAGGTTTACATAGAGGGAAAAAAACAAAGTCAGTAATAAAACAAAAGTGAGTTCGCCTTAAATCAATGAGACAACCCTGAGTGCTACTATGTATTCAATATGGACGGTAGGTATTTGTGCAGAAATGGTGGCATATCAAGGGGTCAGGCACATTGGATAACTGCTGGGCCTTTGATAACTGCTGGGCCTCGGGGAATGCAATGTTAAGTCTATTTCCAGAGTGCGACCCCTAGAAAAAGGAGAAGGTCAAGTTGTCCGAGTCATGATCTATATGACAGGGCGCGATCGTAGGCTGAAGCAGGGTCCACTGTACTCTGATGATTTGAATTTCTCTCAAACGGTCTTTATGGAACTTGCACAAAATCCTGCAACATGTCATAAAAGCATTCCCGATAATACCATCACAGCAACCCTGAATAAGACAGCTGTAGCATGTATTCAGCATGGACAGTGGGTGTTAGAGCCGAAACGGTTACATGCAAAAGTATGTGACACATAGAAGAACTGATGGTTGTGGAGGAACGGACTGCCTAGTGGGTCAAGATTCTAGCTACTTCTTCCTCTTCCATTACTTTTCTTTTACCAAATATTTCTTGCTCCCGTTCCCTTTCACCTTAAATTTCAGTGGTATCCCTTCCTCATCCTCCTCAACCCCTCATCCGCCTCACCGATCTTTTCATTTCCTTCTTTTTTCCCTTTTACATGTGTGTGTGTGTGTGTGTGTGAACAGAAGATTATATTAATTATAATAATAGTAATGATAACCCCATCAACAAAACGATGCAATATTTGTGATGCTGACGGTGATATTAGTGACATTCTAAAGTCTGTACCTTACCCAGCCTGTGTCGCCACCTATCATATCTTTACTCTTCTAAACTTAACTTCCTAAGAAGACTGGTCAGCCATTTGGTACCCTGACTTCATAGCTGGCCTCATGTTACTGATTATAGTACGTTGGACGGCAGGAAATTTTTGACTGGAAGTGTGTGCGTGAGGGTGGGGAGTACAGGGCACTGGAAAATTTAATAAGCCATACCAGACACTGGAAACCATGTGCTTACCTCATAATTATTTGTACCTGTCACACTAACATATTTGACTGACTTACAGCTCATAAACAGGGTACACTTGCCATGTCTCATACTCCAGCACCCCAAAGTACCGTACTAGAAGCTGCAACACCTGACACACACATACACACACACATCTCACAGTCATTCCATACTACCAAACCACACACTGCCACACTTCTTACAAACAGCACGTTCTCATGTCTTGAACTGCTACACTTCACACGTTGTCATGTCTTGAACTGCTACACTTCACACAACTACACCAAACACACAATTCACACTACCGTACTTCACATCCCACTTATACCTCACTCTGTTATACTCACGTTATATCAGTCATTCGAACACCACACACACACACACACACACACACACACACACACACACACACACACACACACACACACACACACACACACACACACACACAGTAACAACTAGCACTTTTGCACCATTACTGCCACACTGCACTTTGCCATGCTTCATATTGCCTCACCTAAGAACGCCTCATAATCCCAACAAATACTGAAGCACTACTCACTGTCACACCACATACTCCCACATTTCATGCTGCCACCGCTAAGACACGCACACTTCACTGTCTTTCCTAATACTGTCTCATCACACAGTCACACCACACACTGATATACTACACACTGCCCCACCACACACTGATATACTACACACTGCCACACCACACACTGATATACTACACACTGCCACACCACACACTGATATACTACACACTGCCAGATTACACACTGTCATACCAAAGACTGCCATACCATAAACGGACACATGCACCGTCACATCACCTACAGGTATGCTACCACACCAGACACTGATGCAGCACATTGCCAACCCATACACTGCCACACCACACACTGCCACATCATACACTGCCCCACTATACGCCACCACACCAGTCACCCCACACTGCCACACCACATAATGCCACACTATATACTGCCACACTACACACTGCCGCACCAAGCATTGCCACACTAAACGCTACCGCACCAGTCACCCTCAAACTGCCACAGCACACTACGCCACATCATACATTGCCACGCCACACTCGGCCACACTATATACTACCACGTCAGTCACCCCCACACTGCCACACCACACTATGCCACATTATACGCTACCACACCAGGCACCTCAACACTACCAATCCACACACTGCCACACCACACATTGTCACACTGTACGCTACCTCCCCAGTCCCCCCACACTGCCACGCCACACAGTCACACTATACGTTCCCACACCAGTCACTCCCACATTGTCACAACACACACTGCCACACTATATACTACAACATCAGTCACCCACACATACTGTCAACCAATGCACTGCACGCCACACACTGCCACACACTGTCGCACCACACACTGCCACACAACATACTTCTCCAACATGTTATGCATATTATCTAGGCACGAACAGAAGATGTTATTCTCGGAATGAAAGCATTATGAATTCAAATCTCTCCTTCACTACTGTCGGACTATGAGAAAAGAGTGGTTGCTATTGCATTCAGCAGATGGCAGAGTACACAGCCTAGCCCCTGTCCCTTCTTGGTATGTGGATACAGTTGAATAAACATGAGAGAGGAGGGGTTATTTGTCTTTTCCAACTCTTCATCAATTCTCGCCAGTTATGCATTCACCATTCTCTCTCTCTCTCTCTCTCTCTCTCTCTCTCTCTCTCTCTCTCTCTCTCTTCGTCTCCCCTCTCCTTCCCATTTTCTCCACACTTCACGCCCTTAAGTGCTCTGACAAAGACAAGTGGAGGGGAGAGGCCAAGGGGGCAGAGCAATGTGGAGTAAAACAAGGGCCACTTAAGAGTTTAGGAAACAGCAGTAAAATAACATGGACTGAATTGAAGACTCCCATCACTTTATATTTATCTTACATTACCCTTCCCTAGGGTGGGAAAGGAGATCCGAATGATGATGATAATAATGATAATCAAATTATATTGAGCTTTGAGAAGAACTCTCCACGAGTTGGAATCATTCGAGATTGTTACTTCACATTTTCCTGAATTATTTCATCCCCAATATTTAAAGAAACAAAATCATGTCGGTACACTGTATTTATCTGTGCACAACGAGAGGTCTTCCGTAAGTATACCAATACGTCTGTTGCTGGAGAGAATGTAACACGAAATGACATAATCGAACTGCAGAGTTCAAGGAGCCTGTTTCTCGCTTCTTCATAACGAGAGATCTCCCTAAATTGAATGAAATCCTCTTGGGGGTAAAGGTATTAAAAATATATCAATAAAAAAGTGTTACCAGTGGACTGTAGCATTTAATATATATGCTTATCCCTGTTTAGGAAAAATATAAAACTGATTATGACCTCTCGTTCCATAACTATTCTGGAAGCTTTATCATACATATATATATATATATATATATATATATATATATATATATATATATATATATATATTAGTGTGGCCCCCAAAACAAAGTAGAAACTGTTCACTTCCACAAGGCTATATATGTTCCTTATCATCAATCAAGGCACTGTGTTAAAGATTTGATGAAATGCAAAATTCTTAGAGGTCACTCCCGATGCCGTAATTCCGAGAAAATGAACTGAAAACACAACATCTACGGATTTTCAACCAAAATCGAAAATGTATTCTTAACGTTTCCAAACAGAATTTTTTGTTTTGAGTGCTAAAAGAACACATTTAAACACTAAGTACATGAATAATGTATCACTTTGTCTTCATCAAAGCAGCTTTCGTTAGAACTCAGTCTTTCCCAGTGGTCAGCAACAAGCAGCAGTATGTACTGTTTTTGAGTCTCGTCTCGTCAGGACATCATTGGCCCACTGGATGAGAGCTAGACCTCTCTCGGCACAATCGTTGACAGCCTTCAAATGTTATCACTTGGCCAGAAGCAACATATACCTGGGGTCTGTCAGCCAAAGGTTGGGTGATCTCGTCATGAACGCCCTGGCATTATCTTGTCCTGTCACAGAGAGTAGGTTGAAGAACTTCAATGAATGTGTGGTGATGTAAGTTACCAGTGAAACATGGTGGTCGAATGCATCAATATCCAAACGTCGTGCCAGTGTCTTATGAGGAGGAGGGTCAAGGTTTTCCAGCATAGCTGCTTTAGTGGCGTCGCCAACACGATGAAAAGAAAAAGCGAGTGGCGCCAGATGTTCAGAGAAGTACCATCAATGGCGGCACAACGACTTGGCAGCTGGCTCTGCCACGATGCCATCGGGATACGTGTGGAGCAGAAAAATCAGCTTCTTGTCTTGGAAGGTGGCTTTCTTTTGATGTGGTGACTCATGCAAATAGTGCAGGTATATGAGCGAGACAAACAGACTTACTCTTGTGACACCAGCTGTCTCCCTCGTGGTCAAGTTCATGTGCTTCCTGAATAGAAAAATCACAGCAAGTATATAGTTTTTGCCATAAGGCGCACATTGTGCACAAAGCCTGGAGCATGAACTGTCTGTGTATCACCTGGAGATTATCTCAAGAACATACAGGAGAGCAGTAGTAACTCTCTGTAATCATCTCTTGGGAGCTGGCTGTTCGTGGCATCAGTGCAGAACAAAAACATCTCTTCACGTAGACCATCGGGCATCTCAACAAACAACTCGTCTCCAGCAGCATATAAATCAGTTTTATCCATACTTGGCCAGAGATTTTGGAAATGCTTGAACATTGCCACTTCATGTCCACTGTTTGGCCCTTGAGAAACGTTGACGGCAGAGGACAGCATCAACTCAGACACATGATGAAGGCAGGCGATCCAGATGAGCTCCTTGTCCAAAGCTTTTTCAATTAGACCACATGTTCCCATCTTTCGGGCCTGTGTTAGCTGGTGTTATATCAAAAACAAGCCGCTGAATCGTTGGGTTTAGATTCCATTCATCCAATGGTTTGATGCATGCATCACACTGTTCTTTCTAAGTGTTGTGGTTTTTCTCGGGAACCCTGAGAAGTTGCTGTCTCACTGCCAGTCACCAAAATGACAACTTCGTGCACTGCGGATTTACTGTTTCTAGCAATATCTGGGAGCAATTTACCATCCCAGTGTAGAAGTGGAATGACTGCTATGAAAGCGGCCTGCTGATCAGTTGTTCTTCTTCGCTAGTGATAGTTCGTGCTCGCTGTATTGTATTTGGAGACAGTAGTACAGACTCCAGGTTATGACCAAGCACTTGTGCGACAGTGCTCACAACAAACATGGCTGAAACATTAGGCAGTTTGACACGATCACACGTGGCAGCTACTTCCTTGGTTACAATGGTTTTCTTAGCCTTACTTTGCTGTCTAATTTGTTTGGATGTTGATGGCCCGTGAAATTCATCATCAGACTCTTCTGATGAAGTGCTACAGCCTTCAACATTAGTAGAACTGGATGGTACAGTCATTACCATCTGCCACGCAATGAGCTTGCATTTTACTTTTTGAGCGTTGGCTTGATCACTTCTATGCCGCTTACGAGCCTCCTTGTTTGCCAAGATTCTGCCCACCCTGGACATATTCCCACTGACGGGATTCTGTTGCTGTAATTGCAGGATCTGTTTAATCCCTTCGTTTGTCATGGTGAGCAGAGCATCCTTTTGAGAAACATCAAACAGTTGTGTGAGTTTTTTCTTGAAGTTTTGCTCTTTGATGCAGTACATGGCTTCAGTAACGATTTGTTGTTCTTCAATACACAGTACTTTTTGTGAAGGTACTGGAACTTGCAAATACCCGAGTCTACCAATTGGGCTGGGATGTGCACTTTATCCCAGATCACCATTACCTTCTCAATGATACTCTTAGCACTGCAACTGACTGTAAGACCGTTCTGATGGTGAAACATGAAGTTCCTGAGGACATTGGTATTAGCTGGCTGGCGAGCACCCAATATATCTTTCTCAGGCTTGCCCAGAAGCCATACTTTTGGACTGCTTCTTGTCATAGGCCTGACCTGTGAATGAAACACACTGATCAGTAAGGCTTTATTATAATATCGATAATAATACTGATCAGAATATTATTTTGATATATCAGCTTCAGTTCATTCTGCATATCTGGATACTTGGGGAGGCGGTGGCTGAATCGGTAGAGAGGCGGCCTGTAGTCCTGATGGACCCAGGTTCGAATCCCGGCTGGGGCAGGGGACATTTTAAGGATTTGAATTTGATAAAAAGCAGACTTTCCTGATCTACCAGATGACCCGCCGACATCTAAAAATACCCCCGCTAATACCGATACACCAGTCCTATATGAGTAAGCTCTAGCATGTATTCAATATGGACGGTGGGTGTTAGCGCCGAAGTGGTGACATGTGGAGGTGTAGGAGGACAACTGACCCTTGGGATAGGCTACTACCCCCGAGATATAAGCCCTGAAGCCTTTGCCCAGAGTCGGACACATAAAAAATAAATTATATATAAATATATGCTGGATACAATGATTGTTAATCGCTGTGTTTGGTATTAGAAATATCCATTATTAATGACTCAAATATTTATCAACAAGTGCCTGGTATGCGGATGGTAAAAACCTAATATATCGAAGTAACTTTTTCATAAGTATCATTATTGGTACTTATAATAATGATATAAATTTTACTTGCCAGATCACAGTAATTCACTGCTCGATGTCACGACACTCTAGTCATCAAGAGGACATCAGTGTATGTACTATATTGTGTGGAGAAATAGGCATCCGCTGAGTGACTGAGTGACCACTGAGTCATCGATGAGCCACCCAGCGCGTGCTGTGGTGTGGACATGGTGCTTTTCCGGCTGTGCCGGATTTTCCAACAGATGATTGCAGCACGTGGCAGTGGTAGACGCATTTTACAATAAGTATGTCTCCCGACTACTGCTCAACCTTTACTTAGTGTTTAGTTCGATAGTTGTCGTAGTTTTAAGATAGTTACAGGCAGTTACAAGCCATATATTCATTAGATGATTAGACGTTTGTGATCAAACATAATATATTCAGGATCACATATTTTTCCTTCAGGGAGTGACTTGTAAATATGAGCCAATTTTCTTGATTTATGGCATGAAAGTTCCTAAAGTGATACAGAACAGCTGGTGAAGAATAATACATTTGAAAAAAAGAGATTTTTTTTTGTACATTTTTTGGCCATCCCAATATATTGTTACATCGCAGTCCCCATACTGCCACAGGCTCCAACAGCAGTAGTACAGTATAGGAAGGACGTTGCCCAGTGAGTTGTACTTCCTATGGTCAGCCTTTAGGTGTGCAGTACACAAGATCAGCTGAGGCAAAAATAAACACTGGCTCCTTAAAGTTCACTGTCTTAATTTTCCAAGTAATTCCACTTAATGCTTTTCAACTTCACTGTTCTCACAAGCACTGGAGCTATACACACTTAACTAACTGCTATTACACTTATGCTTAACAACACTTCACAGTTATTGCATTTAATGCTTGACACTTCATTGTTTTCTCAAGTTCTAATGATATACAAACTTCAGTAACCCATCACTGTTTGCCACTGTTTTCACAAGTACCAAAAATATACAATCTCCATTGACACTGACATTCACTACACCAAAACTGACTGCACTTTTCTCAAACTGACTTGACACCTCACTAAACTTGTACTAATCTCTACTCCATCTTATATAAGCTTGCATTGTTCTAGAAACGTCTACATTCTACGAGAATACTGTCGACGGGCAACAGTTGCCAACTCAAATACATCAAAACATCCAGAGTTATCTCACACTACATAATACTCTAAATCATTTACCATACGAACATAAACTACATAATTCAATAAGCAATCACTTAAATAAAACATTATCAAGAAAAATAGCACAAAAACTGATGCATAACTTACGAAATAACTAAGCTCACAAACAGCAGACAAACTGGCAACTCTGATGACTCGTACCGGAACTTATGGTACCAGAAACGTCTCAAAGGTACGAGACTACCTAACTGGCAAATCCCCCTTCATAACACTACCCTCTCCCTAGTTCTTTGTCGTCCCGACAAAACTACACAGTATATACAAACATAAACCCTAATCCTAACGAAACATCCAACTGTACACAGAATAATCTTTCAACTTAGCAGGTCTTCTTCTATGCCGCTTCTGACGATGTCCTTGTTCCTCCACACAGTCCACTCCTCCTGGAAGGTCTTGGTCTTCTTCTTGACACAGCACACATCACAGGTCCAACACCACTCTTCAACATCCTGAAGCATGCCAATCCAGTAGAACTTGTGTCGCAGCCGATATAGGATTGTCTTCACTCCCAGGTACCCACTAGTGATCTGGTTATGGGACTTATCCAAGATCTCAGACCTCATCTTCTTCAGAAACACCAGTTGACAACACTCACTGAGGCCACTGGGCGTCTCTGACTGACGCTCCAGTAGTCCATTGCAACGAAGAAGGTCCCACTGATTCCAGCAGCTCCCGGTCGCAGGGCCCAACCTGGAAACTCCTCCCCATGATGGTCGCACTGCACTCCTCTGCAGCCACTCCAGCACCAGCTGCAAATCTGCACCCTCCAACTCCATCCTCCCCAGGGCTTCTTCATCCGACGCCAGCCCCGTCACTGCAGTACAGCTGTATGATTCCCATTCCTACTACACTCCTTGCTGTCTGTTCCTCTGTCTTCTCCCACACTATTCATCAAGGTTCTCCTGCATTTCTTCAGTGGTGGGTCTTCTGCAGCCTTCTTCCTATCATCCCAACCACTCTGATCCACAAGCAACTCAAACTGTGCACGGCAAGCTTCTCATGATACTCTACGATCACTTTCTTGAGGCTTCATCCCAACTGGATCCCCATTATAGCCATGCACTTCACTGGCTTGGGACCTAAAAACTGGGGCATCATCATTAAATCCAGGACTTGAATCTCCAACATTCTGATTATTCAACCCTGCAATTCCATCTTCAGATGCCCGGGATCCACCAAGATTCACCATACACTGTCCACTCCTTTCATATGCCCTCCGTACACTAACCTGAGGCTCAACAGTGCAATGTTTCTCTACAGCCTCCATATTCTCACTAATTATCTTCTCATGATCGACTACATGCATCAACTGGTTATCTATATGCTGTCTGCACTCCATCACTATTCCCTCACTAATCTTTAGCTGGTTGTCTACATGCTGTTTGCACTCACTATGTCCTCACTAATTTTCTTCAACTGTTCGGTTACATGCTGTTTATACTCTGTCACATTATTGCTTACCTCACACTTTTGCTGCTCTAGCTTGGCATCTACTTCCTACTTAAGCAGTTGCTGTTCTTCACTCACCTGCCCCATGAATGCACCTAGCCGTCCTTGCACCCTCACTTGCACCTCCCCCTGTTGCCCCCGTAATGCCTTCCGAAGCTGTTCATGTCGTTCTTTCTGTTCTTCGTTCTGTGCGTACAATTGTTCTTTGATTTCTTTCATCTGTGCCTTAAATTGTTCTTCGAGCTTTTTCTGTCCTTCGTTCTGTGCTTGTAGTTATTCTTTGATTTCGTTTCTGAGCTTTTTCTGTTCTTCACTTTGGATCTGTATTTGTGCTTGGAGTTTTTCCTGTCCTTCACTCTGTGATTGTAACATTGCATGGAGTTTTTTCTGTCTTTCGTTCTGTGTCTGTATATGTCCTTGTAATAGTTTCATAATTCCATCCAGCGATGCCTCTTCCGGCCTAGCTTGGCCTCTTGTCTGGACACCTTCTTGCTCCATGTCGAAGATTAGACTCACTGCAGCCCTGAATAATCCTACACTCCTGACACCAGTGTTACGTCCCAGTCCCCACACTGCCACAGGCTCCAAAAGCAGTAGTACTGTATATGAAGGACGTTGCCCAGTGAGTTGTACTTCCTATGGTCAGTCTTTAGGTGTGCAGTACACAAGATCAGCTGAGGCGAAAATAAACACTGGCTCCTTAAAGTTCACTGTCATTATTTTCCAAGTAATTCCACTTCATGCTTTTCAACTTCACTGTTCTCACAAGTACTGGAGCTAAACACGCTTAACTAACTGCTGTTACACTAAATGCTTAACAACACTTCACAGTTATTACACTTAATGCATGACACATCACTGTTTTCTCAAGTTCCAATGATATACAAACTTCAATAACCCGTCACTGTTAGCCACTGTTCTCACAAGTACCAAAAATATACAATCTTCACTGACACTGACACTGCACTACACTCAAACCAAAACCGACTGCACTTTACTCAAACTGACTTGACACCTCACTAAACTTGTACTAATCTCTACCCCAACTTATATAAGCTTGCATTGTTCTTGAAACGTCTACATTCTACGAGAATACTGTCGACGGGCAACAGTTGCCAACTCAGACAAATCAAAACATGCAGAGTTGTCTCACATTACATAACACTCTAAATCATTTATCATGCGAACTTAAACTACATAATTCAACAAGCAGTAACTTAAATAAAACATTATAAAGAAAAAGAACACAAAAACTGATGCATAACTTACGAAATAACTAAGCTTACAAAAAGCAGACAAACTGGCAACTCTGATGACTCGTACCGGAACTTATGATACCAGAAACGTCTCGAAGGTACGAAACTACCTAACTGGCAAATCCCCCTTAATAACAATATATATATATATATATATATATATATATATATATATATATATATATATATATATATATATATATATATATATATATACCTAGGCTGCTTCCCCCAAGGAAAGGGAGGTAGCCGAGACAGGACGACTCACTCTCCATTTACTCATCCATTCAAACACATTCATTCGCATCTTAGCCCCAAAGGGGAGAACGGACAGATCCTCACCGCATCACACCGCACAAGGGTCAACTGCGCAATGCAATCAGTGACATCCACAGCAGGGCCCGACAGCAGAACTGGTTT
>NW_027644150.1:0-4995 GCF_032717465.1 Coenobita brevimanus
GCATCAAATTCCTTTATCTTTGATTTCAACTGAATCAGAAATACCTGCTCAGTAGAGCGAGCCAGACACCACCACCCTAAGAGGAGGGTATAGGGAGGTGACCCCCAACCCACAAGGAGATGACGGGCAGGCTTTATTGACTGCCAAGCCTTCCAAACGTAAACGACACATTTTCCCCATGACCCAACGCCCTTCTTCCTCACAGCCGGACCACTAGGCAGTACGCAGTCTGAGTGCACTACACTCTGACAGAGGAAACACTTGCCAGAATCAGTGTGGGACTTGCATATGAAAAGTCTCAAGCAAGCCCTCGGATGTGGTATCCACCAGATCAGCCTCCATAAAAGGAGAGGACTCAGGAGGAGCCTCTTGACTTGCTACACCCCAGGGGAGTAGTGGCACAGTAGCACCCACTGGGTCTGCTGTGGATGGAGTGACCACCGGTTCTCCATCCTCTGCCACCCACCTTTGGGAGCCGGCACGTTGGCACGTCCTACGGACGACTTTTGCCAAAACTCCTCAGGAGGGAGGTAGGCCCAGGGGTAGACTTCACCGGAGATACCACTCGGGACAGGCCACCGGTCATCCCCCAAGGCTGCCTCAACCACGATGAACAGAGGACAGACTCCACCGGAGCTGCGGCTTAGCCCAGGAGTGCCCACAGGCATCCTCCTCCTGTCGTCCCCAGGACAGGTGCCCCAGTCCCGACGGCAAAGAGCAAACTCCACTGGAGCTGTGGCTTTCGCCAAGAGAGCCCACCGGGCCTCTTCTTCCCGCCGTCACCAGGTTCTGCGGCACCTGGAGGAGTCCCCTTTGACTCCTCCTCCGCCCCTGTCCTGAGTAGGAGCTCAGGCAGTGCCCAACGAGGCTGCCTGGCTGAAGGAGTGTCCATCGGGCCTCCCTCTTGTGCCCCAGACCGAAGTTTTGACAAGGTTTGTCAGGCCTGCCATGCCGGGGAGCAGGCCTCTGGTCACTCCCCCTCCGTGAGTCCCTGAGCTCCTATCGAGGGCAGTGCCTCTTGCTCAGCCTGCCCCTCCTGTGGCAGAACGAGGCACCCCTCTCCCTGCCTCTCTTCTTGAGAGAGTGGGATCTGCTTCCCCACAGGTATCCTGCCAGAGACCAGTCCAGGCGAGATGTCCCCAAGGCCATGTGTCCTGTCTCTGCAGCCCCTCCTTCGCCACCCCCAGGTGCTGCCAGACTCCCCTGGAGCGAGAGGCCACAGTCCACCCCTGACGGCTTCCTCCCGCAGGCGAGGCTGCAGCCCCCGGAGTCAGCAAGACACCCCTGAAGCCTGCTGCAGCCACCGGACCTCCCTCGGCGCAGGTGGCCACAGTCCCCTCCTGATGGCCCCCCCTGCCAGACAAGACTGTGGCCCAGCTAGGGAGCCGCCCTCACTGCATCCAACCCTAGGCCCGGGCCTCCCCAGGTCCGCCCCCAGGACCCCAGCTATGACTAAGGTTCAGCACTGTGCTACGTGCCTCCTGGCCCTATTCGACCCTAACTCAGAGGGCCCTGCCTCACCCAGGGCCTCCATAGAAAGAGGGCCACCCACCACGTCACCCACCAACTCCTACAGGACCCGTGGCGACCACACAGGTGACCTACCCCTGGACTACACTCCAGACAGCTTGCCCACAACGCCACCTGCGTTTCCCAGTGTAAGGGCTTTCTCTCCGGTGTATCCGAGCGCCTCTCTCCGCCTACCCCATGAGTAAAAGACTCTGAGGTTTTTCCCCTAGTGACTGTACGACCCTATCCCAGTGCACCAGCACCCCCCTCTTCCCAGTGCTCCCAGCGTTCCCCTCTGCCCCCCCCCCATCCCCCTTGTGTTACCTCCTCCATGTGGAAAAGTGAACTCCCCACACAGAAACTCATGTGCAGAGTGTGTGGCGCCAGGCCTCGGGTTGCCCCCAAGTGTGAACTATCCCCCTCCAGTGTTATACACAGCAGACTTGCTTTCCCCCCCTGCAGTACCAGTGTAGTGCCCCTCTCCCCCCTCTCGGACCTATCCATGTCATTGTAAGCTGATGGTGGTATATAAGGTATACTCCCAGTAATCATCCCCGTAAGGAAATCTATGCCACCATTGTATTCTCTCCCTCCCATTCTGGCCCCAGTCACGCGAACAGACAGTAATTGTTATATTCTCCCGTCTTATGTCACGTGCATTTAGCATAAGGGTAGTTAAGGTATCGTGTGTGTCATGCGGATGCATGTAACTAGCATAGGAGGCCGTTCGTGTTACATGGGTATATATATAAGGCCTTGAGTATATACTGCCATCTGTGTCACATGTTTGGGTATACTGAGATATATGTGACTGTATTTGCCATATACCTGAGGACAGAGCACACCTGGTGTATTGTGTGGGCCATATGTGTATCACTGTGTGGGAATTGCCCTATATGAGAAAAGGTAGGGTACTGTGTATTGGTCAAACTCGCTGAACTAGGTTGAAACATTTAGTGTAAGAACTAGTCTTATGATATTGTCTTGTTATTTTGTGTCACGTAGTTTTCACGGATTGTGTGTGGTTGCTTATTGTTAATATGTGTCTTTGACCAGTTGTGTTTGGACTTTCCTTCCTTGCCTGTGACTGACCTGGTCGAGAACAAAGAACCCTAGGTCGCATTGTTCTTGAGCCCGAGAAGTCTTGACTCAGAATACGCTGGATAACAGAATCCTCCTAGAAAGTTTAGTCTATGTTGGGTAAAAACTGTGTTAAAAGTTGGCCATGCCATGTGGTCTTGACTTTTGACAACAAACAACAAATCAGCCTCTTAGGTTATTCTCAACTCATCCACAAAGTCTGATTCCAGTCAGATTAACCCCTAAATCGCGGGCTTGTTTTGCTTTGACTTGCGTGTCTGCGGGGATATTTGCTCTCCGACAAACTCTCTAAAAATATTTGCCAAAAATCAGTTATTAGTCCTAGAATATTAAAATTACATATGCTTATGGCACATACCTTCAGCTTTCTCCTGGGATGTTTGTTGAGCCGTCCTCGAGTACCGTAGGACTTGTGGAGACCTCTGAAGTTGGGTAGTGAAGTCTCCACTTTACACTTCCCGACAACCAGTATTATGATTACCACAGTCTGATATTATCACTAGAAACACTATTCTATGATTCTCAAATAGTTTGGAATCCATACTCCAAAAAAAAAAAAACTGTGAAAACGATGAAAATTACGAGCGCATATGACCTTCCCACTTGCGATCGTGTTTAGCAGCCGTTGGTGTTCTGTCATTTGTTTTTCATAATAACACTCACACTTTATATTTCTATTACTATATACCTGGGGGTAGGGGGGGTTTTCAAGAATAAGTCCCCCAGTATCCCTGCTTGTCGTAAAACGCGACTAAAAGGGTTGGCGGAGGGTTAGTGCCCCTCCCTGGAAAACAACTAACTAAAAAAACAAACAATAAGCCTCGGACAAGGACTTACCAAACGATGACGACCAATGACAGGACAAAGGACATGGTTATCGGAACGTGGAATGTAAGGGGAGCGAATGATGAGGTGAAAGAGAGAGAGATTGTCCTGGTGCTTGAGGGTGAGAAAGTGGATGTATGTGGAATAACTGAAACAAAATGGAGAGGAGAAAGTGTGAGAGAATGGGATTATGGATGGGGTATATGTGCAGGAGTAGGTGAGAATGGGAGGGGAAAGGAAGGAGTATGTATAGTTGTGAGTAAAACATGGAAGAAGAGCATAAGATAGTATGGATCAGTTGGCTCAAGGATTGTGTGGGTAAAGTTGAAAGTTGGAATACAAATGTGGGCATTGTGTGTGTGTATGCGCCAATGCAAGATCGTGCTAGAAGAGTGAGAGAAGAGTTCTGGACAAATGTAGAAGTGTGCATGGAAAAGTTTGTAAGGAATGAGAGAGTGTTTTGGATCGGTGATATGAATGGTAAAGTTGGGAATGTGAAGGTAGATGGAATAGTTGGTGAGTGGGGTGTGCCTGCTGAGATAGATGAGAATGGGAGTGCGTTAGTGGACATTTGTGCTGGGAGGGGGTTGGTGATAGCCAATACCCTCTTCAGGCATAAAATGATCCACAGGTATATATGGCGAGTGATGAGAAGGGTGGGTGGTGAACTGAATGAAAGGAAGGCAATGATTGATTATGTGTGTGTGGATGAAAGGATGCGAAGATGTGTAATGGATGCAAGAGCTTATAGAGGCTGGGGGAGTGGACTTTCTGACCACTACTTGGTGGTGGCCAGAATTAGGATTCAAGTAACATGGAGGAATAGAAGAAGGGAAAGACGAGAGGAAGGAGTAGTTGCAAGGAGAGTGGAAAGGTTACAAGAGGATGAGAAAAAGGCAGAGTATAAGAGAGAAGTGGAGGAACGATTGGGCAAATATGAATTGGAGCAGATGGGAGACGTGGAAGGTGTGTGTAGGATATTTACAGAAGAAATATGTGCAGCATTTGATGTGGTGTGTGGAAGGAAGAGAAGACGGAGGGGGGTGCAAGGAACAGCGTGGTGAACTGAAGAGGTGAGACAGGCTGTGGCACAAAAGAAGAAAGCATACAATGATTGGATGAGAAATAGGGGCGTGGAAGAATTTGAGAGGCGGAAGAGAGTTATATGTACAAAGAAAGAGAGAGGTGAAAAGATTAGCAAGAGTAAGAAGAGAGTGGATGAGGAATTTGGAAGGAATCTGAGTGTAAAGTGGAGGGACTGTAAGAAAATGTTCTAGAAAGAGGTGAAAAGAGTAAGACAGGGTGGAAGTGAAGTTAGCAGGGGGGTGAAAGATAAAAATGGTAGATTACTAATGGAGAAGGGAGAAAAAGTGCGCAGATGGAGAGAACACTTTAAGGAATTGTTGAACAAAGAGTATGGAAGTAATGCGAGTATAAGTGGCTGGGAGAAGGAGGGAGGTGAGAAGACAGGAAGAAATCAGTAGGATAGAAGTTGTGGAAGCGATGAAGAAAGTTAAATTGGGGAAAGCCCCAGGAAATGATGGAGTGTGTGGTGAAATG
>NW_027644151.1:0-29906 GCF_032717465.1 Coenobita brevimanus
CTGAAGCATGGGGGAGAGATAGCAGTAGAATGGATGTGGAAGATGTGCAGGTTGGCCTGGGAGGAAGGTAGAGTCCCGGAGGATTGGAAGTCAGGTATAATTATTCCCTTGTACAAAGGAAAAGGGGAATAAGAAGTGTGTGGTAATCATAGGGGCATTTGTCTTCTTATAATAATAGGAAAAGTGTATGGTAGGATACTTATTGACAGAGTTAGAGAAAGAACAGAGAAATGAGTTTGAGAACAGGGAGGCTTTAGGAAGGGAAGAGGTTGTGTAGATCAGATATTCATTGTTAGATCTTTAGTGGAAAAGATTCTAGAGAAGGGAAAGAAGTTGTATGCGGCTTTCATAAATTTGGAGAAAGCATATGACAAGGTGGATAGACAAGGATTGTGGAAAGTGTTAAGAATATATGGAGTAGATGGGAAGTTGGTGAATGCTGTGAAGAGTATGTACGATGGTGCGAAGGCTGCAGTGCGTGTGGATGGTGAACTAAGTGAATTTTTCTCTTTGAAAGTTGGGTTGAAACAGGGATGTGTCATGTCTCCATGGTTGTTCAATCTGTACATGGATGGGGTAATAAAGAGGTACAAGGTAGGGTAGTGGATGTTGGAGTGGCCCTGGTGAGAGAGGATAGTGTTTGGAAACTCCCTGTACTGTTGTTTGCAGATGATACTGTGTTGTTGAGTGAAGACGAAGGGGAGCTGCAAGGCTTGGTGGATGAGTTTGGGAGAGTGTGTAAGAAACGGAATCTAAAGATGAATGTAGGGAAGAGTAAAGTGATGGTCTTTGAGAGAGGTGAAGTCAGTGAATGTACAGCGAGGTTGGATGGTGAGCAATTGGAAAATGTGAGTACGTTTAAGTACTTGGGTAGTGTGATGAGTAAGGATGGAGCTTTGGAGGGTGAAGTGCTTGAAAGGGTACAGCAGGGAAGAAAGGTTGCTGGTTCTTTGAAAGCAGTGATAAGAAACAGGGAAGTGAGCATGAAAGTGAAAAAGTTACTACATGACACTATTGTGATACCAACTCTAACGTATGGAAGTGAAGCTTGGATGTCAAGAGTGAGAGCAGTGGAAATGAGTTATTTAACAGGAGCCTGTGGAGTCACATGGAGAGACAGGCTGACGAATGAGGATATAAAGGAGCGTTGTGGTGTGGATGTGGATGTGATAGAAAGCGTTATGAGGAACACACTGAGATGGTTTGGCCATGTGGAGAGGATGGAGGGTGAAAGACTGACGAAGAGAGTGTATGTGAGTGAGGTGGAGGGGGGAAGAGGGAGGGGGAGGCCGAGGATGAGATGGAGGGATGGGGTGGAGAGTTATATGAGAGAGGGGTGTGTGAGTTGGGAGCAGGGCAGTGAAATGGCGGGGGACAGGGCGACTTGGAGGCGATTTGTTTGTGGCCACTCCAAACGGGATTGAGGCGTCTGGCAATATATAGATAGTTAGATCTACAGTCTTTATCCATAAGTTTCCTTCAGTAATAGTAGTTTATTGTCACTGTAGGCATTCAATTTCTCTTTCAGTAAAATACGTAGCATTCACTTTCTCTTCCTGTATACTAGTGTTGAGAGAGAATCTGTCACTTTCACCTTCACTTTCATAACTCATAGTATTCATACATGCTAGAGTGAAACTTTCACTTTCATTACTCCTAGTATATATACTCATATTCTTATATTACTACTCATTTACATTTCTATTTACATTCTCTATTTTATTTACATTATTTACATTTCTATTTTATTTACACTGTGTTAGGCACTGTCACTTGCAGTAACTTATAAAATTATTTTCCACTGTTCACTTATATTTACATTCATTGCTTTCACTTGCTGTTTACACATTATTTACACATTATTTACATTTCCACTTGCACTGTTTTACTGACCAGAAAGATCGTAGTCACTCTCTATCATTTTCATTGACAAATTAGCCAGTTCACGTTCCACAGCAGTAACTTAGCGCGAACCCGACGTGCTTTCACCTTGAAAGACGACAGTAAACTGAATACAGTGTGGTGGCCTGCCTAGGGTGAGTGCAATGCTGCCAATGTCAGCCTGATGACAGCTGCTAATATATACGTTATGAAATGATTGGCAGGAAATCTAGACAATACATAATAAATTAGGTAGTTCCAGGTGAATGTAAATATCACTTAGGCTCCTCCCTTTCTTCTATATATATATTTTTATTATGAGAATAGATTATATGACATATTTCAAGGGGAAATAAACAGCAAAAATTAGCGAACCTGTGCACGTGAGGTGTTGTCAGGTGATAATTAGCCAATTCCAGGTGTATGGCACTATCACTTACCTTATTTCTTTTTTGTATATATTATTTTGTATAAGAATAGGGCGTAGGGCTTATTTCAATGGATGAAATCAGTGGAAAATTCCAGGGAAGATTTACTTAACATAGAATACAGTGTGGTGGCCTGTCTAGGGGGAGTGCAATGCTGTCAATGTCAGCCTGGTGACAGCTGCTAATATAATTATATGCTATGAAATGATTGGCAGGAAATCTAGACAACACATAATAAATTAGGTAGTTCCAGGTGAATGTAAATATCACTTAGGCTTCTCCCTTCCTTTCTTATATATATTTTTATTATGAGAATAGATTATACAGCATATTTCAAGGGGAAATAAACAGCAAAAATTAGCAAATGAGTGCATGGGAGGTGCACTCTCACTTACCTTATTACTTTTTGTATATATTATTTGGTATAAGAATAGGGCATAGGGCTTATTTCCAGTGGATGAAATCAGTGGAAAATTCCAGGGAAGATTTACTTAGCGTAGCACGGCCGGGCAGGCGAGATGAGAGGGTAATGGAGGGGAGGTAGGGAGGGGAGTCAAGAGCGGGGAGAAATGGCTAAATTGTCAACAATGGATAGGAGTACAGATGAGATTAGGAGTGCTGACTAGTGTTGGACATTGGCAGTACTGACAGATGATACAAGTCACCACTTGAAAGCCCGGGTGAATTCAAAATAACACAGAATCACAAAAGTGATGCCACGTGGTATGATCCCTTGCTCCCAAGCGTCACGAAAGTGACGCCCCGCAAGGGGTTAAAACTATGCTAGAAATTTTTTTTTTTTTCAGACATATGCAAACAGATTGCACATTGACCTTGCCCTGTGACCCTGACCTTTCAATGACTGTTTTCAAAATTAAATCTCACTGTTCTTGCCTCTCCTGTAATGCTTCCACCAAATTTGATCCGTATCACCTCAAAACTTAATTAGTTTTGAGGTGAACTTTCTCTGTGACATTGATCTTTGACATTTCTGTGTTCTTGACCTTTGCCTCAAACTGAGTCCTTTTTCCTTGCTTTGTTATCAGTGCATCAACAAAGTTTGATCTAATTCTGACGAAATAGTTTAATTTGACCTAACCTTGTGGTATTGATATTTAACCTATTGTTCTAAAAATCAATAGGTTTACTCTCTGGCTGACCCCGTATCCTCCTATTGAATTTGGTTACTGTCGATTCAGAACTGTTTATTTCGTAAACAGACCCACACATGGATCAAACTTTGATCTTGTCCTGTAACCTTGACCACTGAATGATTGTTCAAAACTGAAGCACTTCATTCTGGTCTTACCCTCAACATAGCTCTTTAACCCGCCGCGTCCCGGAGACGTGAATTCACGTCCTCACATGATGTGCACTCATATCCCAGAGACGTGAATTAACACAGCAACATTGCAAGGTCCCTAATTTGCACAATTTTCAATTTTCGCGAGTGATTTCGCGAGTGACTTCTGGCACATATACATGGGACACCTTCCTCTATTCCTCTACAAGATGCCAAGCTGGGACAATGCCTTACACCGCATAACCTCTCCCCCCCCACACGCCATTGTCTCGGCAATTCACCTGTTACCAGTGACCTGGCCAATAAAGACATTCAGGGCCAGAGTGATTCCCCAATTGATGACAATGTGGAGGACAAAGTTTACATAGCATTAGAGGAAGAAACAGTCAGAAATGATGATCAGGTACTGTGGGAAAAAAAGGTCATGAATGGTGATGAGTTAGTGAGTGAAACAATGCTTATAATGCCTATATTACTGTTTGAAAACCAATATACTCTTGTAGTACATATAAATTCGTACCAAGTAAATAAATAAATACTGTTTATGAGTGGATAAAATAGTTACCTTCCCATAGAACTCGTTTTCTTTGGTGCCAGCCTGTTAGAAAACCCAGTCAGGTAAGGAGGTACTCGTACCTAGATCGAGTATTTTAAACCTCAGGTGAGCGATTTCTCTATGAATTTTCGATGTTTCTCACCAAAAGTGGATGTTTGAGCCAAAAAAAAAAATAATAAAGGTCCAAAAATGTCGGGACTAGGGCGTACCACTGCCCAGAAATCGTCGGGATGGGGCGGGTTAAGTTTGCCCTAAACGGAATAAAAGATGCTTAGTTGATCTTCTTAGGTCAGCAATCAACCAGTCCATACGACCTTGACCTTTGATCGATTCTTCTGAAAAAAAAACATTGCATTTACTCAATATCAGGCCCTTAACCTTTCATATAAGTTTGTTTAAAATCAGATAAAAACTATTTGAGTTATTTTGTTCACACACACACACACACACACACACACACACACATATGTACACACATGCACACACACACACACAAGGCACAGAGGAGACTAGATGCACATCGACATTGCTCCATACACGGCCAACTTGGCCAGTGGCATTACCTAAATCAGTATCTTTATTTGAGTCGAGCTCCGTACCAGGTTACACTAAATGGTGTTCTAAAAAAAAATAAATAAAAAAAAAAAAAAAAAAAGTTTTAAACCAAGACTTGTTCAGACAGAAAAGATACCAACTTAGAGTAAGAGTGTGCACAATCAGCTGATCGTTTGTTTTGTCTACAACTGCCCCAGGGAATATAAGTACTATATGTGCTTTTAATACTGCAACATGACCACATACTTTAGTAAAGCAAATTTGGAAAAGAAAAGGGATAAAGGTAGAAAGCAGGACGATGATTTCTACCAAGAACTGGTTGAAATGGAGACTGGTTGAAAGAGTACACAGGCTTAAGACGGCTTTTCAAAATGAGATTGATGAAATTAAGAATCAGATGCACTTGCAAAGGGAAGAAATAGAAAAATTAGGAAAGGAAGTCAACAAGAAAGACATAACCATAGGTGAGCTAACATTTGAAGTGGGTACACTTAGGAGGAAAATTAGTGAAATGGCAAGTACAGTAGTCAACCAAGAGAGTATTAGGGAAGAGTTAAAAAATGATACAGAGACAATTAGGCAAGTGAGCAGTCTGATAGACCAGAGCAATGATATTGAGGAGAGGATAACACAGGTGAATGAAGCTGTGCAAAGCTACAAAAATGATGTGGAAACCACTTATGCTGAAATAGTGAAAGTAAAGAAAGATTTAGAAACAAGGGTGGAAGAAAAAAGCATAAAAAAGTAAGTGAATAGAATAATCCCAACAATCCTAAGTTAGTCAGAGATTCAGTAGATATTAACAAATCTATAGTAATCACTGGTATACAAGAGGAAGAGGAAAAAAACAAGATCTCAAGAGACAAAAAGGATATGGCAAATGTAATGGGCATTTTGAAAGAAGTATCAGAGGAAATCTGTAGTAAAGACAGAGAGAAACACAAAAGGTTAGGGAAATACAAGCGAAGCAAGTCAAGACCCTTAAAGGTAACCTTCCAGAGTGTAAACACCATGGAGGAGATACTAAAAAATGCAAAGAACCTTATGGAAAAAGAGGAGTTCAAAAATATATGGATAAAAAGATGCCTAACACAAGAGGAACTGGAATTACTGAAAGAGAACAGGGAGGAAGCAAAATCAAAAAATGAGGGAAGATCAGAGGAGGAGAAGAATACATTTTTTTACAAAGTAATTGGATTGCAGGTACGAAAGAGGTACATAAACAGGAGGGAATAAAAAGGAGGAAGGTAGTAGAACCAAATCATGACAAATATATAAACAAGATGATTAAGTTAATGTACTCAAATGTGGATGGAATGGTATCTAAATTATTAGATATGAATGATTATGTCAGAGAAAATGAACCACATATAATATGCCTAACTGAAACAAAATTAACACCAAGGATGTCGATTGACATCCTAAACGTAGAGGAATATGACATATGAAGAAGAGATTGGAACTTAAAAAAAGGAGTAGATATACTCTCACAAGTAGAACTGATTGCAGTAGAGATAAATACATCTGAAGGGAAAGTAATTGTAGCCAATTTGTACATGCCACCCAGATCAAACACATGGGAAAGAGACGAATATGAGGACCTGGCAGAGAGTACAATTCAAAGTTTAAGAGCATTACTACATAAAATGGAAGAGAGATCGAAAAGAATTATACTAACTGGAGATTTTAATACAAATATAAATTGGAATATTCTAGATAATTATAATAAGCAAGAAAGCTGTTGGGACCAAAAGCTCCTGGATCTTGTGCAAGAGTTTTTCTTATCGCAACATGTAAGGGAAAGCACCAGAAAAAGAGGACTCAGTGTCCCCTCAATGCTAGATCTCATATTTACTAGGAAAGAAAACGATACTGACAATTTAATATATCACCCTCCATTCGGCAAAAGCGACCATGCAGTACTAAATTGCAACTTCAGGATTGCATATGACATAGATAACAGCAATGAAAGTTATAAAAAGAGCCTAAACTATACAAAGTGAAAGTATCATGACCTAAAGAAGTACTTCTTAGAAATTGATTGGGAAAAGGAGCTTAGAGGACAAGATTTAAATGCTATATATGAGAAATTCTGTGAACTTTATGAACTAGGAGTCCAGAAGTACATCCCACAGCACAAAGAAGCAGAAAAGAAAATAAAGAAATAGTGCAATACAGAATGTAAAAAATCAAAAGAAAAAAGACATTTGTTGTGGAATAGATACAGAAGACACAATAGTGAAAGGGCATATAATAATTACAAACAGGCAAAAAACGATTAAACAAGAATAAGGAGGGAAGCCCAAAAACAGTTTGAGAAGGATATAATAAATAAAAGTAGTGATCAACCAAAGCTATTTTGCAGCTACATCAGAAGCAAAACCAAAGTAAAAGATAAAATACAATCCACTACGGACGATGGAATCACCTATACACAAGAGAAGGATATTTATGAAGCACTAAACAAGAATTTCCAATCAGTTTTTACAGAGGAAAAAAAAAATTGAGAGGGATTATGTGGAACATGCATGCCCACACATACTACCAGATATACAAACATTAGAAAAAGAAATTCAGGAGGAGCTAAGTAAATTAGACAAAGGAAAAGCAAATGGTCCTGATGAAATTTATTGTTGGGTGCTAACGTGAACGTGCAAAGGAGTTAAGTAAACCATTATTTTTAATTTTCAAGAAATCCTTGAGTCAAGGCAAACTACCTGATATTTGGAAGAAAGCAAACATTGTTTTCCTTATTCAAGAGAATAGACAAAATCCACTTAACTACCGACCAGTATCATAAACCAGTGTTGTAAGCAAGGTATTAGAAAAGCTTATAAGAGAAGCTTGGGTAAATCATCTATAAGAACACAGTATGATAACAGAAAGACAGTTTGGTTTCAGAAAAGGAAAATCATGTGTTACTAATCTCTTGAGCTACTATGACAGAGTAACAGACACATTACAGGAAAGAGAAGGATGGGTGGACAGTATCTATTTAGATTTAAAGAAAGCATTTGACACAGTACCATACCAGAGACTTTTATGGAAACTGTACCATCAAGGAGGAATTCGAGGCAAACTGTATTGTTGGATGCAAGATTTTCTCATGAAAAGAAAAATGAGAACAGTACTAAGGAAATTACTCATCATGGAAAGAAGTGACTAGTGGAGTACCACAGGGCTCAGTGCTGGCAGCAATCATGTTTTTAGTGTATATAAATGATATATACAGTAACACTGGAAATGAAAGCTATCTAAATATGTTTGCATTTGATGCAAAAATACAAAGGAGAATTACTAACACAGACTCTTGTAAAGAGCTACAAGAAGAATTAAATAAACTTCATGAATGGAGTAATACATGGCAAATGGAATTCAGTGTGGACAAATGTCATGTAATCAAGTTTGGTAAAAGTGGAAAAAGACCTGATTGGGATTATATGTTAGGAAATAAAACCTTACACACATCAGAAAGAGAGAAGGACCTAGGTGTGATTGTCAATAGCAGACTATCTCCGGTTGACCACATCAGTGAGAAGGTACGGAACATGTATACACTGCTTGCCAATACGAGAATACCGTTTACATACATAAATTAAGACATGCTAAGAAAGATAATAACATCATTCATCAGACCAACCCTGGAGTATGCATCAGTAGTATGGAGTTCTCATCTCAAAAAACACATAGACAAGATTGAAAAAGTTCAAAGGGCCTCTACAAGATGGGTACCAAGCTTAAGGGATCTAAGCTACGAGGAAAGACTAAATAAACTTAATCTACCAACACTACTGGAGAGAAGGAAAAGAGGTGACATGATTATGCTATATAAATGCATATCAGGGAAGGAGAAAATAGACATAAATGATTACTTAACGTATGGGGAAGCATCAGCAAGAGGACACTGCAAAAAATTGCATAAAAAGAGAGGTGATAAAGACGTAAGGAAATTTAGTTTCCCAAATAGAGCAATTGATCAGCGGAATGCACTACCGAATGAAATAGTGTGTGCCAAAACAATTCACAAGTTTAAGGATATGTACGATAAATATGGTTTAAGACGCGAGACAGTACGAGCTTGACTCATTCCTGTAAAGATACAATTAGGTAAGAACAATTAGGTAACAACACACACACACACACACACACGATGCACACACACACACACACACACACTAACACAGTCAGTAAAGAGCTCACAACCATTAAAATAAACCCAGATGGACATACATGGCAAATGCGAATTCAATGTGGACAAGTGTCATGTAATCAGCGTGTACACACACAAGCCACGCTGATTGCGTGCATTATACAGTTAGGAAATAAAACCTTACACATGGGCATACAAACATTGCTATGTGCACACATCCATGCACTTATCATCCAGCATTACCAAATCAGTGCAAAAGGTCGATGGAACATGTATACACTACACACATTAGCATGTGCACACGCATTCACTGATACATACAAAACTCACTCATGTACCTGCACAAAACACTCACATGCACGAACGCGCTCTCACACACACTCACATAGCGCAAGGCGATCGCACACACGCACACACACACACACACACACACACACACACACACACACACACACACACACATCATTATACATACCCATATACACACTACCAGTCATGGACAGGACATACGAGTATCAACACACATGCTACACACACACACACACACACACACACACACACACACAGACATAGGGATGCACTTAAGATACTTTTATGAACATTCAGCACATATGCACTGAAATATAACTTGCTATTAAAGATACACACACCCACATCACAGCCATAAATTCAGTTTCCACGAACATTAGTAACAGTTCAGTGGAATGCACCCATGAAATAGTCTATAAAAACAAGTAATTTACCGCTGTACACATATCAAAGTAATTAGGTTTATTACTTGGTGACAGTAAAATAGACAATTAGCCTGTAAAGATTGCTGTCATAAAGTTAATTCTCTCCCTCAACTCTATCGACACACACTTCACATCATTGCAGTAATAGCTAGTTTGCATGGAACTGATGATGAATTGCGAAAAGTAATATAAAGCTGTTGTCGAGACTTGGATTCCCTAGTTTTTCATTACCATAAGGCTGGTACAAATTGATGTCATTTAGGATAATTTTAAATCGTCTATTTGAACTGGGAGCAATGGGACTCAGAAACGCACTCAATCTCATCAAGGATTGGCCACTATATTATTAAATATCGCCTCCATGTGGTGATGGAATGGGTCAAAGAAGAGACACTGTTCAGGGGGCTGAGGACCCTCTCAGCATTATTTTAAGGCTGTTAATTATGGAAACAACCTAATGTAACTATCTATCTATCTATCTATTGCCAGACGCCTCAATCCCGTTTGGGGTGGCCACAAACAAATCGCCTCCAAGTCGCCCTGTCCCCCGCCATTTCCCTGCCCTGCTCCCACCGCACACCCCCCTCTCTCATATACCTCTCCACCCCATCCCTCCATCTCATCCTCGGCCTCCCCCTCCCTCTTCCCCCCTCCACCTCACTCACATACACTCTCTTCGTCAGTCTTTCACCCTCCATCCTCTCCACATGGCCAAACCACCTCAGTGTGTTCCTCATAACGCTTCCTATCACATCCACATCCACACCACAACGCTCCTTTATATCCTCATTCGTCAGCCTGTCTCTCCATGTGACTCCACAGGCTCCTCTTAAATAACTCATTTCCACTGCTCTCACTCTTGACTTGTGTCCTTCCAACAACGTCCAAGCTTCACTTCCATACGTTAGAGTTGGTATCACAATACTGTCATGTAGTAACTTTTTCACTTCCATGCTCACTTCCCTGTTTCTTATCACTGCTTTCAAAGAACCAGCAACCTTTCTTCCCTGCTGTACCCTTTCAAGCACTTCACCCTCCAAAAAAACAGTACATCCTTATTCATCACACTACCCAAGTACTTAAACGTACTCACATTTTCCAATTCCTCACCATCCAACCTCGCTGTACATTCACTGACTTCACCTCTCTCAAAGACCATCACTTTACTCTTCCCTACATTCACCTTTAGATTCTGTTTCTTACACACTCTCCCAAACTCATCCACCAAGCCTTGCAGCTCCCCTTCGTCTTCACTCAACAACACAGTATCATCTGCAAACAACAGTACAGGGAGTTTCCAAACACTATCCTCTCTCACCAGGGCCACTCCAACATCCACTACCCTACCTTGTACCTCTTTTATTACCCCATCCATGTACAGATTGAACAACCATGGAGACATGACACATCCCTGTTTCAACCCAACTTTCAAAGAGAAAAATTCACTTAGTTCACCATCCACACGCACTGCAGCCTTCGCACCATCGTACATACTCTTCACAGCATTCACCAACTTCCCATCTACTCCATATATTCTTAACACTTTCCACAATCCTTGTCTATCCACCTTGTCATATGCTTTCTCCAAATTTATGAAAGCCGCATACAACTTCTTTCCCTTCTCTAGAATCTTTTCCACTAAAGATCTAACAATGAATATCTGATCTACACAACCTCTTCCCTTCCTAAAGCCTCCCTGTTCTCAAACTCATTTCTCTGTTCTTTCTCTAACTCTGTCAATAAGTATCCTACCATACACTTTTCCTATTATATAAGAAGACAAATGCCCCTATGATTACCACACACTTCTTATTCCCCTTTTCCTTTGTACAAGGGAATAATTATACCTGACTTCCAATCCTCCGGGACTCTACCTTCCTCCCAGGCCAACCTGCACATCTTCCACATCCATTCTACTGCTATCTCTCCCCCATGCTTCAGCATTTCACCACACACTCCATCATTTCCTGGGGCTTTCCCCAATTTAACTTTCTTCATTGCTTCCACAAATTCTATCCTACTTATTTCTTCATGTATTCTCAACTCCCTTCTTGTCCCAGCAAGTCCCGATCCTCTTATACTAGCATTAGTTCCATACTCTTTGTTCAACAATTTTTTAAAGTGTTCTCTCCATCTGCACTTTTCTCCCTTCTCCATTAGTAATCTACCATTTTTATCTTTCACTCCCCTGCTAACTTCACTTCCACCCTGTCTTACTCTTTTCACCTCTTTCCAGAACATTTTCTTACAGTCCCTCCACTTTACACTCAAATTCCTTCCAAATTCCTCATCCACTCTCTTCTTACTCTTACTAATCTTTTCACCTCTCTCTTTCTTTGTACATATAACTCTCTTCCGCCTCTCAAATTCTTCCACGCCCCTATTTCTCATCCAATCATTGTATGCTTTCTTCTTTTGTGCCACAGCCTGTCTCACCTCTTCAGTTCACCACGCTGTTCCTTGCACCCCCCTCCGTCTTCTCTTCCTTCCACACACCACATCAAATGCTGCACATATTTCTTCTGTAAATATCCTACACACACCTTCCACGTCTCCCATCTGCTCCAATTCATATTTGCCCAATCGTTCCTCCACTTCTCTCTTATACTCTGCCTTTTTCTCATCCTCTTGTAACCTTTCCACTCTCCTTGCAACTACTCCTTCCTCTCGTCTTTCCCTTCTTCTATTCCTCCATGTTACTTGAATCCTAATTCTGGCCACCACCAAGTAGTGGTCAGAAAGTCCACTCCCCCAGCCTCTATAAGCTCTTGCATCCATTACACATCTTCGCATCCTTTCATCCACACACACATAATCAATCATTGCCTTCCTTTCATTCAGTTCACCACCCACCCTTCTCATCACTCGCCATATATACCTGTGGATCATTTTATGCCTGAAGAGGGTATTGGCTATCACCAACCCCCTCCCAGCACAAATGTCCACTAACGCACTCCCATTCTCATCTATCTCAGCAGGCACACCCCACTCACCAACTATTCCATCTACCTTCACATTCCCAACTTTACCATTCATATCACCGATCCAAAACACTCTCTCATTCCTTACAAACTTTTCCATGCACACTTCTACATTTGTCCAGAACTCTTCTCTCACTCTTCTAGCACGATCTTGCATTGGCGCATACACACACACAATGCCCACATTTGTATTCCAACTTTCAACTTTACCCACACAATCCTTGAGCCAACTGATCCATACTATCTTATGCTCTTCTTCCATGTTTTACTCACAACTATACATACTCCTTCCTTTGCCCTCCCATTCTCACCTACTCCTGCACATATACCCCATCCATACTCCCATTCTCTCACACTTTCTCCTGCCCATTTTGTTTCAGTTATTCCACATACATCCACTTTCTCACCCTCAAGCACCAGGACAATCTCTCTCTCTTTCACCTCATCATTCGCTCCCCTTACATTCCACGTTCCGATAACCATGTCCTTTGTCCTGTCATTGGTCGTCATCGTTTGGTAAGTCCTTGTCCGAGGCTTATTGTTTGTTATTTTAGTTAGTTGTTTTCCAGGGAGGGGCACTAACCCTCCGCCAACCCTTTTAGTCGCGTTTTACAACAAGCAGGGATACTGGGGGACTTATTCTTGAAAACCCCCCCTACCCCCAGGTATATAGTAATAGAAATATAAAGTGTGAGTGTTTTTATGAAAAACAAATGACAGAACACCAGCGGCGAACGATCGCAAGTGGGAAGGTCATATGCGCACGTAATTTTCATCGTTTTCACAGTTTTTTTTTTTTTGGAGTATGGATTCCAAACTATTTGAGAATCAAAGAATAGTGTTTCTAGTGATAAAATCAGACTGTGGTAATCATAATACTGGTTGTCGGGAAGTGTAAAGTGGAGACTTCACTACCCAACTTCAGAGGTCTCCACAAGTCCTACGGTACTCGAGGACGGCTCAACAAACATCCCAGGAGAAAGCTGAAGGTATGTGCCATATGCATATGTAATTTTAATATTCTAGGACTAATAACTGATTTTTGGCAAATATTTTTAGAGAGTCTGTCGGAGAGCAAATATCCCCGCAGACACGCAAGTCAAAGCAAAACAAGCCCGCGATTTAGGGGTTAATCTGACTGGAATCAGACTTTGTGGATGAGTTGAGAATAACCTAAGAGGCTGATTTGTTGTTTGTTGTCAAAAGTCAAGACCACATGGCATGGCCAACTTTTAACACAGTTTTTACCCAACATAGACTAAACTTTCTAGGAGGATTCTGTTATCCAGCGTATTCTGAGTCAAGACTTCTCGGGCTCAAGAACAATGCGACCTAGGGTTCTTTGTTCTCGACCGGGTCAGTCACAGGCAAGGAAGGAAAGTCCAAACACAACTGGTCAAAGACACACATATTAACAATAAGCAACCACACACACAATCCGTGAAAACTACGTGACACAAAATAACAAGACAATATCATAAGACTAGTTCTTACACTAAATGTTTCAACCTAGTTCAGTTAGTTTGACCAATACACAGTACCCTACCTTTTCTCATATAGGGCAATTCCCACACAGTGATACACATATGGCCCACACAATACACCAGGTGTGCTCTGTCCTCAGGTATATGGCAAATACAGTCACATATATCTCAGTATACCCAAACATGTGACACAGATGGCAGTATATACTCAAGGCCTTATATATATACCCATGTAACATGAACGGCCTCCTATGCTAGTTACATGCATCCGCATGACACACACGATACCTTAGCTACCCTTATGCTAAATGCACGTAACATAAGACGGGAGAATATAACAATTACTGTCTGTTCGCGTGACTGGGGCCAGAATGGGAGGGAGAGAATACAATGGTGGCATAGATTTCCTTATGGGGATGATTACTGGGAGTATACCTTATATACCACCATCAGCTTACAATGACATGGATAGGTCCGAGAGGGGGGGAGAGGGGCACGACACTGGTACTGCAGGGGGGAAAGCAAGTCTGCTGTGTATAACACTGGAGGGGGATAGTTCACACTTGGGGGCAACCCGAGGCCTGGCGCCACACACTCTGCACATGAGTTTCTGTGTGGGGAGTTCACTTTTCCACATGGAGGAGGTAACACAAGGGGGATGGGGGGCAGAGGGGAACGCTGGGAGCACTGGGAAGAGGGGGTGCTGGTGCACTGGGATAGGGTCGTACAGTCACTAGGGGAAAAACCTCAGAGTCTTTTACTCATGGGGTAGGCGGAGAGAGGCGCTCGGATACACCGGAGAGAAAGCCCTTACACTGGGAAACGCAGGTGGCGTTGTGGGCAAGCTGTCTGGAGTGTAGTCCAGGGGTAGGTCACCTGTGTGGTCGCCACGGGTCCTGTAGGAGTTGGTGGGTGACGTGGTGGGTGGCCCTCTTTCTATGGAGGCCCTGGGTGAGGCAGGGCCCTCTGAGTTAGGGTCGAATAGGGCCAGGAGGCACGTAGCACAGTGCTGAACCTTAGTCATAGCTGGGGTCCTGGGGGCGGACCTGGGGAGGCCCGGGCCTAGGGTTGGATGCAGTGAGGGCGGCTCCCTAGCTGGGCCACAGTCTTGTCTGGCAGGGGGCCATCAGGAGGGGACTGTGGCCACCTGCGCCGAGGGAGGTCCGGTGGCTGCAGCAGGCTTCAGGGGTGTCTTGCTGACTCCGGGGCTGCAGCCTCGCCCGGGAGGAAGCCGTCAGGGGTGGACTGTGGCCTCTCGCTCCAGGGGAGTCTGGCAGCACCTGGGGGTGGCGAAGGAGGGGCTGCAGAGACAGGACACATGGCCTTGGGGACATCTCGCCTGGACTGGTCTCTGGCAGGATACCTGTGGGGAAGCAGATCCCACTCTCTCAAGAAGAGAGGCAGGGAGAGGGGTGCCTCGTTCTGCCACAGGAGGGGCAGGCTGAGCAAGAGGCACTGCCCTCGATAGGAGCTCAGGGACTCACGGAGGGGGAGTGACCAGAGGCCTGCTCCCCGGCATGGCAGGCCTGACAAACCTTGTCAAAACTTCGGTCTGGGGCACAAGAGGGAGGCCCGATGGACACTCCTTCAGCCAGGCAGCCTCGTTGGGCACTGCCTGAGCTCCTACTCAGGACAGGGGCGGAGGAGGAGTCAAAGGGGACTCCTCCAGGTGCCGCAGAACCTGGTGACGGCGGAAGAAGAGGCCCGGTGGGCTCTCTTGGCGAAAGCCACAGCTCCAGTGGAGTTTGCTCTTTGCCGTCGGGACTGGGGCACCTGTCCTGGGGACGACAGGAGGAGGATGCCTGTGGGCACTCCTGGGCTAAGCCGCAGCTCCGGTGGAGTCTGTCCTCTGTTCATCGTGGTTGAGGCAGCCTTGGGGATGACCGGTGGCCTGTCCCGAGTGGTATCTCCGGTGAAGTCTACCCCTGGGCCTACCTCCCTCCTGAGGAGTTTTGGCAAAAGTCGTCCGTAGGACGTGCCAACGTGCCGGCTCCCAAAGGTGGGTGGCAGAGGATGGAGAACCGGTGGTCACTCCATCCACAGCAGACCCAGTGGGTGCTACTGTGCCACTACTCCCCTGGGGTGTAGCAAGTCAAGAGGCTCCTCCTGAGTCCTCTCCTTTTATGGAGGCTGATCTGGTGGATACCACATCCGAGGGCTTGCTTGAGACTTTTCATATGCAAGTCCCACACTGATTCTGGCAAGTGTTTCCTCTGTCAGAGTGTAGTGCACTCAGACTGCGTACTGCCTAGTGGTCCGGCTGTGAGGAAGAAGGGCGTTGGGTCATGGGGAAAATGTGTCGTTTACGTTTGGAAGGCTTGGCAGTCAATAAAGCCTGCCCGTCATCTCCTTGTGGGTTGGGGGTCACCTCCCTATACCCTCCTCTTAGGGTGGTGGTGTCTGGCTCGCTCTACTGAGCAGGTATTTCTGATTCAGTTGAAATCAAAGATAAAGGAATTTGATGCTGAAAACTATCACTCAAAGGTCAAGCTCAAAGAGAACTATCAATGCTCAGAGTAGCCTAACTGGGCAGTCTATTCAAACAGTCTGATCTGATTTAAACCAAAGTTGGTGGAGGGTATTATGAGTTAGACAAGTAAGGTGTGATTCGATTTTGAGATTATTCTGCCAAAGATCAAGGTCAAAGTACACCCTCCCAAAAAGTATCTGCCTCTTAGGGTACGATGGTTTTGAAAATAAGCGAGTTCTGCAGGCACACACGAATCTATAAATCAGGTGCCTCAAACATATATCACACTATGTGTGATATTGTTTTTTTTTTTCGACTTTGAGCTCTATAAATTTACCAAAGATAATAATATTATTTTACATTAAATCACAGGATGTCCCAAACAGTGCAATGTTTCATCCATGTTTCAGAATGATACCTGCCATTTCAGGGCAGATACGTTTTGGTCGGGTGCACGATTGCCCAAGCATGGAATGACTCGCTTTCTTTAAGTTTTTGACTAAACTCGCTCAATCTGTCAATCTTTCTTAACCCTCTCGCACATGCATAAATTTGATAAATTTTGCCGATACACGATTTTACTCCACATCCCCTCCATGCCAGCCCGCCCGCACGCGGCTGAAAACACTTATTCTCGCCTTGTTTTCACCACCCAAACCTCTGTATATTGCCATGAAACCTACATATCATATTTGCCGATGTTTGTTCTAGCCGATAAGCGAAAAAAAAAAAAAACTATGAATAAAAGTACATTAGGCCACTGTGAGTAAACTTTTACGAACGTCAATTTCACTTCCCAACATCCTAGTTCGAATAAGTTCCATCATACAGAAAAATGTTATTAGAAGTTTTGATAGAGAATTTTTTCAGCTTTCTAATGGAAAAGGCTGGTTACGATACGGTTTGCAGTTTTCGAGAAAATAGCCAAAAACTGAAAGCCATTTTTGGAAAAAAAAAGATATTTGTGCAGGGAGCTCTTCTGCACAAGATTTCTCGCACGTTATGTTTTTATTTTATAATCATGTGTAGAATTTCATGAGCTTTCTCTTGGTCCATGCCGATTTTTGATAGGCCTCATACTTTCCGAGTAAATCGCAAAAAACTACCAGGTACTCACGGCCGTGTTGCACTTTCGTCATGTGCGCACAATAACCTTTATATTCCCGCCTACGTAACAACGACTTTTCGTCAGAGATATTACATTGTTATGTCCTGTACATATGTAGAATTCACTGATATTTATCATGGTTCTTACAGGAAATCGATATGTCCAATAGTTTTCGAGTAAATGGATGACAAACGTAGAATACTCCTCCTGGTCGCAAGCGAGATAAAAACACTCCCTTTCCCTGCCTCATCCACACCTATATATTTTCGCTCGTTGTGTTTTATTATTTTCTTCTTTTACTCAAAGTATACACGTAAAATATATTTTTCATAGTGCTCTCAGAAACTCGACATGACCACCAGTCTTTTCGCTAGGTAGTGATACTCAAGCTGAACTTTCTTGTATCTCATATGTGTATATATAAAAAAAAACAATACATATTTGTGTAAGAAATACAGAAATATAGAAATAAGTCAATATACAAATCAACAAAATACGGATAACTAACTTCCTCCAGACATGTTGAGATGTTGGCAGGTCCTTGAAGGGTTTGAAGACGAGGAGTTATGTACTGTGTGTGTGTGTGTGTGTGTGTGTGTGTGGTGTATTTTGTTCTCTCCTCCTTGCACTACACATGCGATGCACACAGTAAATTTCTCCACGAACATTCGCTGCACAACATACATATATATGTGTGGCATATTTCTTGTCTCTGATCCTTGTGCTAGGTTTTCGCTCAGTCAATGCACTCAGTATTTCTCAGTGAACACTCGCTGCACTATTTTATTTGTATGTTTCGCACTAGACCTTACGCATTATTGCACTGCCTGAGATTGGTACAATACCTTTTCACTGAAGTCTGTGATTGTGTGGCATATTTGTTGTTTCTGATACTTGCGCTATTTTTTCACTAAGTCAGTCAATGCAGCAATATTTCTCGGTGAACATTCGCTGCACTATTTTATACGGTTGTTTCACACTAAACCATATGCAATATTAGCACTGTCTGAGATTGGTACAATACCTTTTCACTGAAGTCCTGTGATTGTGTAGCATATTTGTTGTCTCTGATGCTTGCGCTAGGTTTGCGCTAAGTCAGTCAATGCACACAATATTTCTCGATGAACACTCGCTGCACTATTTTATACGGATATTTCACACTGAACCATATGCAATATAAAACACTGTCACATGATTCCATCCCAACCTCCTCTATTATCCCCTTCCTGACTCTATGGCGTACATGACCACTTGTTTCCTTGGCGACTATGGTATATCTCTATGGCATACATAATGCCTGCTATGGCAGGTCAGTTATTTCACTAATCCAGGCACTATATGTTTCACAAAATATAAGTACTGGCTTCATTATAAAGGTAAATTACTCGCATCATTTAGGCCTCTAGGCCTAACGGCTGATAACGGGCCCCAGTCTTTACAAACAATATATCTATGTTCCATAGATAGAATCACTTCACATTATAGTTAAAAGCACTATACAGTCACAATATTTCAATAATGGCTTCTGCCTCAGGTGGGGGGGGGGGAGATGGCGGAATTAAAGGGACGACTGACAGCAGTGCTACCCTTCAGCCCGCCTGGTCATGAGATACGGAGGTTTTTCTGCTGTGCATTGTCTCATCAGAGCAATCACAGTGTTGTCAAATGTTTACCTCAGAAGAGAGACACCCACTAGAATACACCAAAATTTGACACAAATCGACTGAAAACTTTCCTTTTGACAGTGTTTCTTCTGCTTAATAACGTGATTCGCATCTATATGCATTTACATGCCAAACCACAAAGAATGCGATTTGCATCAACGTGCCTTCGAGGGTTAAATGTTTTTCATAAATTGCCTGTTCTCCAAACTTAAATTATGGTCTTGAAGAAATAAGAGTTATTTGATTTTGTGAAAATGTAAATTAAGGTTCGTTTTCAATATTTTAGATAAATAACAATAATTAAATAGCAAGCAATATCTAGCACGTTTTCGGTTGCACCCAAGAGCCAGGCGCCAGCCTTGCGCCGTCATACGTCAGTAATAATCACGCAGTGATCGAATGTGTAATTCTACATCCTTCATTGTCACTTGCCCCCCCTCCCCCCCTTTTTTGTCCCACCAACTTTGTCTTTAGTTCTCTTCATTGTCACGTTTGCTTTTGACCACCTCTCTTTCCATCTTCTTTCATGAATATGCGCTATAGATTTTATTACATGTTGAAATGTCATCCTCAGCATAAAATGACCACCCTTTTTACTTGGTCTATAGTTGCCTTATCGTCATCTTGAATGCTGAGTTGTAAAAATATATAAATACTAAATCATGATGCTAGTCTGAAGAAGTGCCTTGGAAATACTGTGGAGCCATAGTATTGTCTTACCTCCAATGGACTAAGTGAGAAGCTGCAAAAGGACAAAAATCTGGGCCAGGTTAGGGTAGTTCTCCAATAATTTCATGTTTTCACTAAAATCAGTGGATAGTCCTCTTTGTTGCCTTTTGTTACTCCACTGTTTGCTGACAGCACTCACGGTGTTGCACTTATGGCTTTGTTTTTCCACCTGAATTTGATCCCTCATAGAGATTTAAATGTGGATAATCATATACTTTTAGGTGCTACTTTGCGTTATTTGATGACACTCTTGATTTGGACATTACTTTTAACAATAGATTTCATTTTTGACATATTTTCCCTTCAGTATTGTTGATTTAGGATGTAAAACAAGCATTACGAGAGTTTCTCTGCATTTTAACCCTGAAACCATTCAGCAATAGGCTGTGTGTTTCATATTCTTTCGTAGTTGGAATCTCAATATGAGTGTATTGTGGTTTCCTCTCATGTAATGTGAGATATACACGGTAACAACATTTATATATTGCTTTTTGGCGTTTACCTAAATACGGCTCTTTCCTGTATGCAATATAGGAAATATAGCGGAGCCGTGGCAGTTGTCAGTTATCAGTTTTTAAGCGAAAGGTACTGGGAATCAGGTCATCACTTCACTGGGCGTTTGTGCAAGCCAAATCTTCGGCCATTTGACCAGCTAATGTGAGTGGCTGTTGTGCTTCTTGTCCTTGAGTGCTCTTTTTGTTGTAAGTGTTCTTGTCCAAGGTTTATCACAGAAAATTTCATTTTTGTCTGTTATACACCATTCTGGGATTATTAAGATATTAGCCCCATACAATCATCTAATATACTATAATCAAAGCCATGTGCTTGTGTGGATAGCACAGAAAAAATAATAACTCGAAAAAAGGATTGTGATGAAATTTGGCAGGATGGGTGCAGTTACATCACAGATAGGCCTATTTCATTTTCATGTCGATTGAAATATTTTACTGGGGTGTTTTGGCCCATAACTGTTCCCATCGGCTCTATATTACAGGAAATTAATTGGGCAGTTGTCCTGCGTCAATGTAGTCATTCATCGGTTCCAAGCTGTGGGAGGTGCAGTTGAAAAACAATCCCCACTGTCGTTTTCGTTTTCGTTTTTAAAGGCCCCAACATGCTTGCATGTGTCGGCCTTGGTCACTTAATGGCGGCTGTCCACACAGCACGATCCATTGCAGCCTCCCTGTTCAGTCCCTTAACCCTAAGGTCACACTTAATGACCTCGTCCCATGTCTTTCTCGGGCTACCCCTCATAACCCCACCCCCAATATTAACACTTCTCACCTTCCTCACCCAATTATCATCCCCCAAGCTCTCCACATGTCCAAACCACCTCAATCTACCTCTGCTCATCACAACACCAATACACTCCAGTCCCATCCTACCTCTCAACTCTACCATTGTAAACCCAGTCCCTCCAGGCCTTGGACGCAGGGACGCACTGCACATCCACCTAATCATTTTCATTTCTGTATGTCTGAGCCGGCGAATATCTTCCTCCTTCACTGCCCAGGTCTCACTGCCATACAGCATTACACTCCTAACACATGCTGCATACAAAGACCCCTTAGCACGTAGGGAGAGCCCTCTCAATGTCAGGAGAGGCAAGAGCTTCCTGAACTTCTTCCAACCACTTCTAAACCTAGCCACAGAGCTAGCTCCAGCCCCACCTCCAGCACACAACATGTCTCCCAAATAACAAAACTCTTCCACACACTCAAGAGATTTACCAGCAAGTTCAATCCTTTCACGTCTGACACTCTCCACCTGCTGGCACGCCGTACACATAAAATCAGCATTATCTCGCAGTCTACCTCTGATACCACTACATCTCTTATGCACCCATTTATCACACACACCGCACAAGATGGAATTACTTCCCACGCCCTTGTGGCAAACTGCACATGGCCACTCTCCCTCGTCTTTGACAGTACCGCCACCAACCCTAGATATCATCATTTTTGTTTTATCTGCATTTACCCTTAAACCCTTTGCCCCATACCATCTCTCCACTTCCTAAACCTTTCCTCCGCCTCCCTTTCATTCTCTGCAATCAACACCAAATCATCAGCATACAACAACTCCCACGGGAGTCCGTTTCTAAAGTCACGTGAAAGGGCTTCAAGTACCATGATAAACAACGTGGGACTCAAGACTGACTCCTGATGCACACCAACATTCACGGAAAACTCATCACTCAAATCTCCATTCACTCTCACCTGGGTGTAAGCACCCACATACATGGCCATAACCACCCTAACCAGCCACTCCTCCAAGCCAAGCTTCCTCATTGCCCACTTCACCACCTCTCTAGGGACTCTGTCAAAGGCCTTTTCCAAATCAACAAAAACAAAATAAAGATCCCTTCTCCTACCAATATATTTTTCCTGAAGCTGTCGAACAATGAATATGGCATCAGTGGTCCCCCTACCTGGCATAAACCCAAACTGCATCTCATCAATATTCACTCTTTCTCTAATCATAACTTCTAAAACTCTCTCCATTACATTCATTATCTGATCTAAAAGCTTTATACCTCTATAATTTCCTCTTTCCAGGGCATCACCCTTCCCTTTATACACATTTACAGTTACACTCTTCAGCCAATCGTCTAGGACAACACGCTCATAAATAATCCTATTTATCAGGTCAGTGACTAAACTCAACCCTATATCGCCTGAGGCCTTCAACATTTCGGCAGTCAACCCAGACACACCTGCTGCCTTCCCCACCCTCATCCTGCCTATTGCCTCACTCACAGTAGCAGTATCAATCAAAGGCCAAGGGCCAGACACTGGATCTGCTGGCTCCAAACCTTCCCTGTCTCAGTCAAACTCCTTATTCAACAACCAGTTATAATGCTCTCTCCTTGCATCTTTAATATCCTCACTGTTCATCACTACCCTTCCTTCATCATTCTTCACACACTGCTCACCTATGATATCCCGATTATCCCTCTTCACCTGACCTGCCATCCTAAATATATTTTTCCTTTCCCCATGATTTAGGTTATCAAGTAATTGTCTCTGTGATTCAGACTTTGCCCTGTATACCTCTCTTCTAGCCCTACGGTTGGCAGCCAAATATTCCTCTTTGCTACCACCCTTCTTCCATTCCCGGAAAAGCCTTCTTTTCTCCTTAATTGCAGCTTCTACACCCTCATTACACCACCACTTTAACAGTGAAATATTGGACAAAGTCATGTTTTACTCAACAAATGTAAATAATTGGCATCGATATATAATTCTAAGTGCAATGATGCAAAAAGTATTACAACCAGATGTATAGCTTTTGGGCTAATCGTGTATAAGTGAAACAACTCCTGACGGACGGGGGGGGGGGGGGACATGATTCGCTGAAAATTGGAAATCGTCAACAAACGATCACGATAGTTGGAATACGAATATAAGAATGTAATTTGGCTTCTTTGATTTTGGTGCCACGTTGCACATTCGGCTGTGTAAAGAGATTCACCATACATTTAATCAGCCACTCTTTTGTAATTACGAGATGACTGAAGCTAAACCGATGTAGCTGCAGGCAACTGAGATTCGACAGTGAGCCTCCACAGGGGCAAGTGCACAACAGACTGATAGAGCCGTGAAGGACATGCGTCATCTCTAGTACTTTATTTCACCTAGTCAATAAGGATTTATTTTTTCAGTTAAGTCATACGTATCCATGAATGTTAATACTCATGGTCGGGACAACTCTAATTTTCTATTCCAGTCAACATACAAAATGAATTATTTCTGCTGAGAATCGGTCGTACCTGGGTGTTAGTATGCTATCAACAAAACTGTCAAAGTTGGGACAGCTCCAGCATTATATTCCAGCTAACAGTAAACAGTTTTCCTCTGCTTCGAGTGAGGCATAGGACCCATCACCATTATAGTTTTTCCAGTCATGATCATCACCCCAAGGCTAATTCCCACCTAATAGAAGGGGTGAGGTATGGCCCAGAAACAATGACAAACAATGCACAGAACAGAACAATCACACACATTTCACAATGGAAATGGGTCGAGATAAAAAAAAAAAAAAAACGCTGTTCAGGAGACACGAACAAGATTGTTGAAAAAATATGAAATAAGGAATATTCAGAAGATTTGGGCCAGAGAGGAATGATGATACTGAGGACAGATTAAATTTCTCAGTTTCTTTGTTCTTACGATTGCTACATCCCTGCCTAATCTCCGGCTTTTTATCTCCTGTTTTCTCTCTCTCTCTCTCTCTCTCTCTCTCTCTCTCAAACTAGCAGTCCAAAGTGTGAACTATGAGTGTGAGCATGGATGTACCCTGACGCACCAGCCAGAAGACAAATGCTTTTCCAGGAACCGACGTACCAATACGCTTGCAGAGAGAGACACATGAGAAATTGTTTCTCTCTCTCTCTCTCTCTCTCTCTCTCTCTTGGTATAAAATACCTCAGTTTGTTACTTAAGGTAGGGAAGGAGAAAAGACATTTTCGTGCTCCTGGAATGGTTGTTGAGATTTTTTTGTGACACAGACGGACATGTAGAGACAAGACAGGGACAGAGCAGAAATGATAGATCATACACGGATAGGGAAAGTGGAAAGAGCAAGGGAGAGATTAGATATAATGAGGAAATAGGATGGAGGGAGGAAAATGGAGATTGGGAGAAGAGATGTTTAATACCACTGACATTCCTTGGAGAGAGAGAGAGAGAGAGAGAGAGAGAGAGAGAGAGAGAGAGAGAGAGAGACTGACAAGCAAAATTGATCAGAAGGGTAGAAAAGGACATAGAGTAACCTTAGGAACAGAGACAGCTATCGGTGTTTCACCCTAGCCGGATGTTCATACTCTTGTAACTAGTTTCATGTAGCTCAGTAGCAGAAAAGGATAATGCTGCAACTCGACAAGCTCTTCATACCTCTGTTCCCTTGATTAGCATCATAAACTAATGTTAATTTATTGCTACAAGTCAGCATTTACGATGGAGAGGGTAATTTTATGTCAGAGTAAAAAGGACATGGCTGGGTTCCCGGTGCTGTGCAGGGAAAAAAAAATATTACCATATTTACCAGCATTGCCTTGGACCCTAGAAAGCTACCCCTGCCACTATGGAAGACGATCCTTAAGGTCTCATTTTACCCCGTGGACACGTATCACCCCCTTATGACCACTTCCCCAAGGATATACTCCCCATGACTTATTCCTACCATGGACCTATTCACTTATGGGCCCTAATCCTTGTACACCTACTTTCCCACTACCCACTCACACTCACCAAACCGCACTTACACACCCACACTGTCCCATCTCGTTGCAACATCAGTTCTACCAAGTCCCACATTAATGACTTAACACGAGCTGGTATGGAACTGTTCATACTAAGTAAACAGTTCACTAAAAGATCGGACTCCTTGAAATGGTTTTATAGCAATAATTGTGCCAGAGCAACGGTCCAGAAGTCATTGGCATATGACTCTTACTTAGAAAAAATCTGAATCACTCAGTCAATTTAAAAATGCTAGAAACCATGGAAAATCAGTAATAAATCTCGCTAAATCAAACTTTTTTCATAAACAAGCATCCAAACTACTAAATAATCCTAAAGACAATAGAATACTCTAGTCAACTCTCAGTTCTTTCAATAATAACTTCAACGAGTCATCACCCCCCCCCCTAAAATCTTCAGACGGTAACATTACAAATGTCCCATGTGGTAAAACGAATATCCTTGCCAGTACATTTGCCAGAAATTCTACGTTGGATGAAATAGCCAGAAAGTCTCAATTCTAGAACTTGACTCTTCCGAAACTGCTCCACTTAAAATTCAAACTAGACGCATAAACTCCATCCTAGACAATTTAGCCTAGTAGCCAACAAAACTCCAGGCTGAGATGGAAGCCCTCCAATTATGTTGAAAAAGTGCTCCCCAGAACTTGCTTCTGTTCTAGCTAAATTATTCAGACTATGCATACTTACTTCTTCATTACCTGATTCTTGGAAAGAAGCCAGTATCCTCCCAGTTCCGAAGAAAAGAATTTCCTCTGACCCCTCTGATTAGTAGACCGTAGCACCAGTCGAGCAGGGCAGTACTCCCAAGGTGGATGGAAAGCTGATGACAGGGAGAGCTGGAGCTCCCGTTTCATCAGCCCTTGGGACTAGGTCCCGACCATCCCCCTTTGCTGAACTTTTTCAGTGTCTCAGTAACACAGAGAGTAGACCAGCATGCTCTCCAATACAAGTTTCTCCAACTATCAACACCAAACTACATACACAGTACACACCACACTTCCTTTTCAAATTTTTCAAAAAAAATGGCGTCGAATAACATAGCCTCGGAGTCCCCGGGGGGGGGGGGACCATAAATGCCCCCACCTTCAGCCCCTCTCCCGGTGACAACTCAAGGTGTCTGGAACCACTGTCTGACTCTCTTCTTCATTTCTGCAACATTCGTGGCCTTTCCTTTAACTTTCGCTCTGTTGAGCACCACCTCTCCTTCTCTAAACCTCACCTTCTTTTCCTAACTGAGACTCAGCTGTCTGAGGCAACTGACAGCAAACCCTTTTCTGTATCCTCCTACTTTCTCTATACTCATTTCAAAGCCAAAGGTGGCTGTTGTGTATATATATGCAACAACTTATCTTGCTCTCGTGTTCCTGAACTTGATTCTTCTGAATTCTCTACACTCTGGCTTCGGCTTTCCTGTCATTCTCTGGCTAAATATATCTGTGCTGTTTACTTATCTCCTAATTCTACTGACTATCAAAAATTCTTTGACTATCTTACTTCTACGATGGAACACATTCTATCCATTTCTCCTTTCTCTGAAGTCTCCATTCCTGGAGATTTCAATGTTCACCACCACCTTTGGCTCTCCTCTCCTTTCACTGAGCCACCTAGTGAACAAGCCTACACCTTTTCTATCCTTAATGACCTAGAGCAGCTTGTACAGCACCCTACCCGTATCCCTGACCACCTTGGAGAGAGCTCCAACATACTTGATCTCTTCCTTCCAACTAATCCTTCTGCTTACACTGTTAATCTTTTCTCTCTGTTGGGCTCCTCCGATCACAACCTTATCACCTTAACCTGTCCTATCGCTCCGGTACGGCCTGCGGACCCTCCAAAAAACGTCGTCTCTGGCACTTTGGAGCTGCGGATTGGGAGGCCCTCAGGCAGTACTTCTTTGATTTTCCCTGGAATGATTATTGCTTCCATGGCCAGGAGCCATCTGGGTGTGCCTTGCGCATTACGGAGGTTATTCTTTCGGGCATGGAAGCATACATTCATTTCTCATATCCTTTGACTAATGTACGAAAGCCTTGGTTTAATCACGCTTGTTCTAATGCTGTCCGCAACAAGGAAAGGGCCTATAAAAGGTACCGGAGCCAACCCACCCCTGAATCACATCTTTTATACATTTCTGCCCGGAATCGTGCTAAGTCTGTTCTTCTCTGCTAAAAATAATTTCATCCGTACAAAATGCTCTCAACTCTCTAACTCGAACTCTTCCCTTTCCTTCTGGCACCTTGTCAAAAACCTTTCTAACAACTTTACCTCATCATTCCCTCCTCTATTCTACTCTGATGGCTCTGTAGCTATTTCTTCTACTGATAAAGCTGATCTCTTCGCTCAGACTTTCTCCTCCAATTCCACCTTAGACGATTCCGGTGCTGTTCCTCCATCACTTCCCCCCTCTGACTTCTTCATGGCTAATATTAAAATTTCTTCAGCTGATGTATTTTCTGCCATTGTTGGCCTCATTACTAGTAAGGGATATGGGCCTGATGGAGTCCCTCCTGTTGTTCTCAAGAACTGTGCTTCTGTGCTTACACCCTGCCTAGGCAAACTCTTTCGCCTTTGTCTGTCAACTTGTACCTTTCCTTCTTGCTGGAAGTTTGCTCTCATTCAGCCGGTCCCAAAGAAGGATGACCATTCCCAACCCTCTAAGTATCGTCCAATTGCTTTAACATCCTGTATCCCAAAAGTTTTTGAGTCTATTCTTAATAGAAAAATTTTTAAGCATCTTTCCTATTACAACCTTCTTTCTGATCGTCAGTATGGGTACCGTCAGGGACGCTCCACAGGCGATCTTCTCACCTACCTTTCAGACTCTGGTCATCCTCCTTTCGGGACTTTGGCGAAAGTTTTGCCATTGCACTTGACATCTCAAAGGCTTTCAATCGAGTCTGGCATAAATCTTTAATTTCCAAACTGCCCTCTTACGGTTTCTATCCTTCTATCTGTGCCTTCATCTCTAGCATCCTTTCTGGTCGTTCTATAGCCGCTGTTGTAGACGGCTATCGTTCTTCTCCTAGATCTATTAACAGTGGTGTTCCTGAGGGCACTGTCCTATCACCTACTGTCTTCCTTTTATTCATCAATGACCTTCTAAGCTGTACATCTAACCCTATCCACTCATACGCTGATGACTCCACCCTTCACCTTTCCATTCAATTCTCACAACGTCCATCTCAGCAGTTACTTCAACAGGCAAGAGATGAGGCTATGACACACCTAATGTCTGACTTGGCTCATATCTCTGACTGGGGTAAAAATAATCTGGTTGTTTTTAATGCATCAAAGACTCAGTTTTTGCACCTATCAACCCGACAAAATCTTCCACAGGTATACCCACTTATGTTTAATAATACCCAACTTAATCCTGCATCATCGTTGAATATGCTTGGGGTCTCATTTGCTCGGGACTTGTCTTGGAAAGATCATATTACATCTCTTGTAAAATCTGCTTCCAAGAGATTGGGTGTGCTAAGCCGACTCCGTTCTTTCTTTGCCCCTGCACAATTGTTGACTCTATACAGGGGTTTTATCCGCCCCTGTGTGGAGTACAACTCTCATGTGTGGGGAGGCTCCCCACATACAGCTCTTCTCAATAGGGTGGAGTCAAAGGCTTTTCGTCTCATTAACTCTCCCCGTCTTACTGACTCCCTTCAACCTCTGTCTCTTCGCTGCAATATTGCATCTTTATCTCTTTGCTATCGCCACTTCAGTGATCACTGTTCCTCTGAACTGTCTGCATGCATTCCTCCAATTCTACGATGGGTGCATAGCACCCGTCTAGCAGCAAACTCTCACCCCTTTTCTGTCCAACTCTGTAATGCAGGAGTTAACCGTTACTCCCAGTCCTTCATTTATGCAACAGGTCAACTCTGGAACTGTCTCCCTCTGTCTGTATTTCCTGCTTCCTATGATCTCCAGTCTTTCAAACACAGTGTGTCAAGGCATCTCCGAAATGAATGGATCGTGAATTTGGCTCTCTCTTGTATTTTGTTTTTCTCTTGGAAAGAACAGTTTTGCGGGCTCATTGCCTTTGGTTCCTTCTTCCCCACATAAAAAAAAAAACATACCAATAGCCATCACGTCTTCTCTTGGCAAAGTATTTGAAATTGTAATGAACATGCACATAGATAAACATCTTGAATCTAAGAACTTAAAGAGTGATAGACAATATGGTTTTGGCCATGAAGGATCCACCACCGATATACTCAGTTTTCTGACTCACACAATCCATCAACCAATTGACCAACATGGAGAAACTCATTCAGTAGCCCTTGATATTTCTAAAGCTTTTGACAGAGTGTGGCACCGTTCCCTGCTTTCGAAACTCCCTTCTTATAGACTAACGTCTCTTGTTCCTCTGATTTCTTCATATCTTAGCGACAGAAACAGAAGAGTAAAATTAGATGATCTATATTCCAATTTCCATTCAGTTAATGCTGGCTTGCCACAAGGATCAGTTCTGGCTCCAACCCTATTCCTAATTCATATTAATGATCTCTTGTCTGTCACCTACAATCTCATCCATTCATATGCCGATTACTAAAAACTTCACAGTTCATTCACACTTAAACACCCATTCACAAAGTTT
>NW_027644152.1:0-4995 GCF_032717465.1 Coenobita brevimanus
TCTCCCTCATCCCCAGTCTCTCTATATTCTTCATCTTTCTGCCTCTCTCACAACACGTCTCTCCCTCTTTCCCATCCACCCACACCCTTCCCCTCTCATCTTCCCTCTTCCATCCCTCACATTTTCTTCCCCTCACAGCATTCCTTCTCCTCCTACGCCCGCTCCTCCGTCCCCCATTCCCTCCATATCTTCACCCCTCAACACTTCCCCTTCCCTCCTCTCCTACGCAACCGTCCCTCATCATTGTCTATGCCCTTCCTCGTTTTGTCCCTCCTTTATCTCTTCGTTCTCCACCCCCACCATACACCCTCACTTCCTCACTTCCCCATAACCATAATCGGTGTTTGTGGTTTATACGAATGGCAGTAACGCGACTCCCCACGCCATCTCTGTGACTCAGCCTCCCACAACTACTGTACCATTCTCTTTATTACAGTGCCCTCTACGTGGCAGGGTCGACACCACTGTATCCCACTAACTTCTCTAAACCTATACCACGCATGTATACACTGCACCATGGATCTATACTATATGGCTGTATTATACTCATGCACCATACATCTATTCCAATTTCCTAACTCTATCAAACACACTACGCCACAAAGTTATACTATGCATCACTACGACACATTCCACCGTAAATTTATTCCTTACATTTACATCAAACACCTACACCATACACCATATATCATACACCTATACCATACACATGTATAGCCTTCTTCCTTTTCAGTTACTATTCCTTTCTTCTCGGGTTTTTTCTTTTCCTACAAAACCGATGACGATATAAAATAAAACTGTAACCTAACAAACACAAAAAAGAGACTGATTTTTAAGATTGTGCTTCTATACAGAGATAACTAATTGCATACTGAAAACCTGAAGAATTTAGCGTGCCTTCCAATATGAAAGTTGAACAAAAAGAATTCCAAAATGAAAATCAGTTCAGTTCGAGGTATGAGGAGACAACGATCACGACCGACTTCGCCCTCTTACACAATAAGCATACAATACAAACAGTAAAGGATGTGGGTACACTGGTACAAAAGCAACTATATCCTTCCTTTCTTTCTACACTCTTTGCCCTCCCTTGATGCTGGCTGTATGAATATCAGTTTGACTGAGACATTGAATAACTGGACGGTGAGAGAGAGAGAGAGAGAGAGAGAGAGAGAGAGAGAGAGAGAGAGAGAGAGAGAGAGAGAGAGAGAGAAGAAGAGAGAGAAAAGGTATACAAGAAAGTATGCAGTAAACTCCTTTGGGGATGTTAGAAAAATTTAGAATGCCACAAAATCGTAAAAGTTGATAAAAAGAAGAAAATGAAAAAAAGAATGAAAGAGACAATGACAAGCCGGAAGGTGACGATGGCCAGCTGTAAGTGGGCCGCTGCGGTTCAGCCAGTACACAAAGGAGGATCCTTATCTGGTTAGTCTAAAAATATCATGTCTCGCCTCTATGGACACAAACTAAACCACCCAGGCAACAGAAAAAACACGATACTTGCATTATCACAATAAACATCAAAAACTTAAAAATATATATATTAATTTTATGAAACCTCCCAAATTATGTTTTGATTTTGTTCATAATACACATATCTAGTCATTTCAAACCACTTCAGCACCAGTGATATCTTTTCGGGGGTGATAATATAGACATTTCTTGATGCAATGGTTTTCACAATGCTCCTTAGTTCTCAGTAGTGTGTACGCAGTCTTTTTTGTGAAATTTCTCCCGCTTCATTGTGAAGCATTGGACGGGTTTAGGAAGCTAGAAATTCCATTGTCTGGTTCACCAGACGTTTCTCTTCATATTGGTAAGAAAAAAAAAAAAAGTTGATTCTCAACATCTCAAAAAATGGTGCCGGGGTGGACCCCTGGGGTCTCAGCCATTTCTGAACCCACGGCCACGGTGGAGCTAAGCAGAACATTGCTAGGCAACGAGCAGTTGCCTAGCAACCAAAACCTTGTGGACACAACTAGGTCGTAGGCTTGTCATTGTGTCCAGGTTCAGTCGGAATTGAAATGGCTGCCACGACTAAACACGATTGCTTGAGATGCTGAGGCCAATCGAGTTGCCACTCGAAAACTAGCGAAGAGATAGATAAAAATGAATGGGAGACTTCTTTTTTTTTTATGCGAGGAACAAGGAACCAAAGGCCATGAGCCCGCAATAACAGTTCCCTCCAAGAGAAAAACAAAATACAAGAGAGAGCCAAATTCAAGATCCATTCATTTCGAGATGCATGGACACACTGCGTTTGAAAGACTGGAGATCATAGGCAGCAGGAAATACAGACAGAGGGAGACAGTTCCAGAGTTGACCTGTTTCATAAATGAAGGACTTGGAATAACCGTTAACTCTTGCATTAGAGAGTTGGACAGAAAAGGGATGAGAGTTTGCTGCTAGACGGGTGCTACGTGCCCGTCGTAGAGGTGGAGGAATGCATGCAGACAGTTCAGAGGAGCAGTGACCATTAAAGTAGCGATAGAAAAGAGATAAAGATGCAACAGTGTGGTGAAGAGACAGAGGTTGAAGGGAGTCAGTAAGAGGAGGAGAGTTAATGATACAAAAAGCCTTTCACTGCACCCTACTGAGAAGAGCTGTAATGTGGAGAGCCTCCCCACACATGAGAGTTGTACTCCACACAGGGGCGGATAAAACCCCTGTATAGAGTCAACAATTGTGCAGGGGTAAAGAAAGAACGAAGTCGGCTTAGCACACCCAATCTCTTGGAAGCAGATTTTACAAGAGATGTAATATGATCTCTCCAAGATAAGTCCCGAGTAAATGAAACCCCAAGCATGTTCAAGGATGATGCAGGATTAAGCTGAATATTATTAAACATTAGTGTGTATACCTGTGGAAGACCTTGACAGGTTGATAGGTGTAAGAACTGAGTCTTAGCTGTATTAAAAACAACAAGATTATTTTTACTCCAGTCAGAGATACGAGCCAAGTCAGACATTAGGTGTGCCATAGCCTCATCCCCTGTTTGTTGAAGTAACTGCTGAGATAGACGTTACGAGAACCGAATGGAAAGGTGAAGAGTGGAGTCATCAGCCTATGAGTGGATAGGGTTAGAGGTACAGCTTAGAAGGTCATTGATGAATAAAAGGAAGAGAGTTGGTGATAGGACAGAGCCCTGAAGAACACCATTGTTGATAGATCTAAGAGAAGAACAATGGCCGTCTAAAACAGCAGCTATAGAACGACCAGAAAGGAAGCTAGCGATGAAGGCACAGATAGAAGGATAGAAACCGTAAGAGGGCAGTTCGGAAATTAAAGATTTATGCCAGACTCCATTGAAAGCCTTTGAGATGTCAAGTGCAATGGCAAAGCTTTCGCCAAAGTTCCAAAAGGAGGATGACCAGGAGTCTGATAGGGAATGACCTCAAGATTACATCTAAAAAGATCAGAGCATTCCATCCCCATTAGTAATACTTCTACAACTTAAAATGTGAAATGTAAGAAAAAAACGTTTTCGGCCGTTGCTAGGCAACGAGTAGTTGTCTAGCACCCAAACCTTGCGGACAGAACTAGATCATAGGCTGGTCATTGTTTCCAAGTTTGGTTGGAATAGGTTAATTCTGAAGGGTAGAAGTGCCTGCCACAATTAAACAAGAAAATGGGAGAAATGGAGTTCCCCCGAGCTAAGCCCTGTATTGGACTATATAGCCCCGCTAGGGTTACAGGAGCGAGCTACCACTCCCGGCACGGCAGCCCGGGCGAGGCTCGAACTCGCAATCCCCCGATTACGAGTCCAGCGCGCTACCATCGTTCTATTTCAGCCGTTGCTAGGCAACGAGTTTGTTGCCCAGCAACCAAAACGTTGCGGACACGACTGGGCCATAGGCTGGTCATTGTGTCCAGGTTTGGTCAGAATCGGTTAATTCTGAAGGGTAGAAATGCCTGTCAAAATTTAATATGAATACAGGATTAAACAAGAAAAGGCGACTAATACTAAGGGCAGCATGGAGCTGTCCAAACGGGAGAAAGTTAAAGGAAAGGTAATACCATAACCCAACCTCCACTCCATAGTCAGCTCAGGTTATTGCCCCACCTCATCACTGGGCGCTGGACGTGTAGTTCCTTTTACAGCAGACAAATGACGGAGGCAGAGGATAATCCATGGGCTGGGATGCTGATTACTTGTCGTCAGTCAGAGGTTCATAGAAACTGTTGTTGATGTTCGTTCTCTTCCTGGTCCCATTCCGCTCTGGGTGTGATGATAATCCTAAATTCTCTCTGTGTTGCATGACCAGAGAGACAACTTTGAAATCGAGAAACACAAGGGCGATTTTGAAGATACGTGTGGCAGCTATAACTGTGATAGAGAGAGAGAGAGAGAGAGAGAGAGAGAGAGAGCACTCGGTTTTTTCACTACTATATAAAATGACCAGATGGTAAGTTTGAAAATATTCGTACAAAAACATAGCTGAAGTGTGTCAAAATTGATTATTTTCTTTTCGTCACTGTTATTGGAAATTATTTGGATGACTGTTATATGTTCTATTTAATCTGGCCTAAAATTGCCATCTCTTCATACTAAATACTTAATTGTTACAGCATATTAACACTTGAATATGATGCTAGTCATATACAGTTTATATCGAAAGGATTTAGGGCCTTCATATCATTTTCTGCCAGTGACCTATGCGAAATTAGTTGCAAAGGAGTAAAAATATAGGTCAAGCTAAGATGAAACAATTATTTTCTGTCACTGCTACACACAGCTAAGAGGCACCATTGGGAACATAAATGAAATAATGCAATTTCAGATTCCTACAGCGACTTGTCTTCCGTGATTAAAGGAAGATATTGAGGTGTGATTATATATTAGTTTCTGTCATGATTACACATGACCAGAGATATACCGCTGAAATTTACGAACACAGTGCACTTACCTATAATTTAACGTACGATGTCTTTGTAATAGTTATCGTCAATCCCACTTCGCAAGGAGTGGGACTTTGTTTGTTTGGAATATTCGCC
>NW_027644153.1:0-4995 GCF_032717465.1 Coenobita brevimanus
AGCTGAGTCTCAGGAAAAGAAGGTGAGGTTTAGAGGAGGTGAAGTGGTGCTCAACAGAGCGAAAGTTAGAGGAAAGGCCGCGAATGTTACAGAAATGAAGAAGAAGAGAGTCAGACAGTGGTTCCAGGCAGCTCGAGTCGCCACCGGGAGAGGGACGGATGGTGGGGGCATTTATGGTCCTCCCCTTGGGGACTCCGAGGCTCTCTTCCTTTTATTCATCAATGACCTTCTAAGCTGTACATCTAACCCTATCCACACATACTCTGATGACTCCACCCTTCACCTTTCCATTCGGTTCCCGCAATGTCCATCTCAGCAGTTACTTCAACAAACAAGGGATGAGGCTATGTCACACCTTATGTCTGACTTAGCTCCTATCTCTGACTGGGGTAAAAATAATATAGTTGTTTTTAATGCATCAAAGACTCAGTTTTCACACCTATCAGCCCGACAAAATCTTCCACAGGTATACCCACTAATGTTTAATAATATTCAGCAGTTAATCCTGCATCACCCTTGAACATGCTTGGGGTTTCATTTACTCGGGACTTATCTTGGAAAGATCATATTACATCTCTTGTAAAATCTACTTCCAAGAGATTCAGTGTGCTAGGCCGACTCCATTCCTTCTTTACCCCTGCACAATTGTTGACTCTTTACAGAGGTTTTATCTGCCCCTGTGTGGAGTACAACTCTCATGTGTCGGGAGGCTCCCCACATTACAGCACTTCTCAATAGGGTGGAGTCAAAGGGTTTTCGTCTCATTGACTCTCCTCTTACTGACTCCCTTCAACCTCTGTCTCTTCGCCGCACTGTTGCATCTTTATCTCTTTCCTATCGTTATTTCAGTTGTCACCGCTCCTCTGAATTGTCTGCATGCATTCATCACCTCTACGACGGGCGTGTAGCACCCGTCTAGCAGCAAACTCTCATCCCTTTTCTGTCCAGCTCTCTAATGCAGAGCTGACCGTTACTCCCAGTCCTTCATTTATGCAACAGGTCAGCTCTGGAACTGTCTCCCTCTGTCTGTATTTCCTGCTTCCAATGATCACCAGTCTTTCAAGAACAGTGTGTCCAGGCATCTCAAAATGATCGGATCTTGACTTTGGCTCTCTTTTGTATCTTGTTTTTCTCTTGGAGGGAACATTAATTGCAGGCTCGCGGCCTTTGATTCTTTCTTCCTCGCATTATGCATATATATATATATATATATATATATATATATATATATATATATATATATATATATATATATATATATATATATATATATATATTATACCGGTACAGTCTACCCACTTAACTCTCAATCTATGCTTCTTCTCAGCTTACATCTCTTCATCTGTAGAGTCTGTAGAGTTAAGAGGTGAAATTAATGTACAGAGTATGGATTCCGATTTAATGAATTTTAGCTGACTGAATAACTGTCAAAGTATAAGCAACGTTGGGTCTGGTTAGTACTTGGATGGGTGACCGCCTGGGAACACCAGATGCTGTTGGCATCCCTACGTGTCGAGTGGGGTTGGTGGAGGATTAGTGCCCCTCCCTGTAAAACAATTAACTCTAAGCCCTTGGCCACCCCGTGTGGGATACATGGCGTCTGGCAATGAATGAATGAAAAAATGTATCAGTGACTTCTAACTTGATTATCTAAACATCACTCTTAGTCTGACTGTCAAGGCTTCAGGTATTTTAACCAGGTTATTATCTTTCCAATTTTGACTATGCTTCACAGTCCCATAAACTATCTGTCTAAGCTTCAGTAACTTCCTATCAGATTTTCTAAAGTCTCAGTACTTTTTAAACCTCACCGATTATTTTCAGTTTGATTCTGTAGCAATCGATAACTTTCATACCTGACCGTCTATCTGTCTATCTGTCTATTGCCAGATGCCTTAATCCCGTAAGGAGTGGTCACAGACAAATCGCCACCATGTCGCCGTTTCCAGTGCCACTTCACTGCCTTGCTCCCAACTCACACCTCCCTCTCTCATATAACTCTTCACTCCATCCCTCCATCTCATCATTGGTCTCCCACTCCCTCTCCCCTCCTCCTCCTCACTCGCATACAGTGGCGTACCTAGAGGTTTGGGGCCCCCCAAAGAACCCAGCCCAACTAATTCTCAAAACTTATCTAATATTTCAGCCGGGATTGTTGGGATGATAAATATATATAGGTTTAAATATTAATAAAAAAGCTTATGAATTTTTAAGGCTTTCTGGGGCCCCCATCAATTGGGGGTCGGGGGGCAGTTTCAAACAGCCCCCCCCTCCCCCCCTCAGGTACGCCACTGCTCGCATACACTCCCCTCGTTAGTCTCTCGCCCTCCATACTCTCCACGTGGCCAAACCACATTCATGCATTTCTCCTAACGCTTTCTATCACATCCACATCCACACCACAGCAGTCTTTCACTTTCCCATTTGACAGTCTGTCTCTCAAATGTAACTCCACATGCTCTTTTCAACTGACTCATTTCCACTGCTCTCACTCTTGGCTTGTGTCCTTGCAACAAGGTCCAAACTTCACATCCATACGTTAAAGTTGGTATCACAATACTGCACGCTCATGCAGTGATTTTTTACTTCCATGCTCACTTCCCTGTTCCTTACCACTGCTTTCAAATAACTAGCAAGCTCTCTTTCCTGTTGTACTATTTCAAGCACTTCACCCTCTAAACTACCATCCTTACTCATCACACTACCTAAGTACTTAAACGCCCTAACATTTCCTTTTATCTGATAGTCTTGGCTTAAATTACTAGCAACCTAATTCTCTCAGTGCCGTAAGCTGATTGCCTGTGCTTCGGTAATTCGTAGATTACCTGCTTGAGCTTCGATTGTTTATTACCCGATTTCGTTTTGTCACACAACAATAGGTTGAGGTAGTTTAAAAAAAAACGGGAAGGAAAACCAGTCAATAAAATCCCCAATGAAATACTCCACTCGTTCACTCACCATTAAGTTCCTGAAAGCCTGCCTCTAAGCTCAGTTATATACCATCAGACTTTATATATTTTCGTGCCTGACTGTCTGCAGCAGGTATTGATTACTCCTAGCCTGATCGTGTCAGCGTCCCAGCCTCATTGTTTTGGCTCCGGTGACTCCTATTTTCTTTCGGAGCGCCGCAGGGGTATCTTCGGGAAACTCATTTGTCTAAAAGCCTGGTTTGATAAGGAGGTTTGGAGGCGTGAAGATGAGGGAGGATGTGACTGAGTCAATTGGTTTTGATAGTACACACACACACACACACACACACACACACACACACACAAAACAAACAAACAAACAAACAAAACGCATATACAGTAGAGCAACATTCACGCTGATGAACTCGGATACATTTGCCATCACACACACACACACACACACATAGAGGAACGTTCATTCTCATGTACTCAGAGACACTTGCCAGCACACACACACACACACACAGATGAACATGCACGCTCATTTACTCAGATACACTTCCCAGCACACACATACACACACACACACATACACAGATGAACATGCACGGTCATATACTCAGTTACACTTGCCAGCACACACACACACACACACACACACACACACACACACACACACACACATACAATTCAAGCAGTTACATGGTAAATATTATATATATTTAAACATTTGCAACCTTACATTTCCCTTAAAATTGCAAAAAAATAAATAAATAAATAAAACGAATATTCTACAGTATTGTAGCACAAGCTCTGTCTATTAAATATAAATGGAGAACAGCTTGCCTTCACTTACTGCACCCATGAACGTTCTTAGTGGGTTTTATCTCAGGGTTTGCTAGTAACAATTTTTCTTTAAGGAATTTTCTTATTCTTTATGACCTATCGTACTTCCAACTATACTTAGTTTTTGTTTTTACTGAGGCGAAGATGCACTTGGCAGGTTGGTGATGATTGGCTGAATGCAACATGTCTGAATAACATTTATTAATCGAACATTTACCCTAAAATATTTGTTGTCAATTAATACTACTAACGAGTAAAGAGATTATGAAGTGATGTCGCATTCAGCCAATCATCACCAACCTGTCAAGTGCATCTTCGCCTCGATAAAAAAGAAAAAAAGAAAAAAAAAAAAAAAGAGTTTAGTCAGGTTTACGCTCGCAAGTGTGTGTGTGTGTGTGTGTGTGTGTATGTTCGTCTGCCTGGTTCTCCGGTGGTCTATTTTTCTGTTTGTCTGCCTGTCTTTCCTGGCTTTAACGGCCATAATATTAAAACTGAGTGCACAAAGATTTGCGCAGCTTCTTTTTTACTTATTTATGGAACACCTGCATTGCCGGGTGATATGCAAGATGGTCCTTATGGTACGCATCCAAGTAGTTACGAGCTGCACTGACGGCTCAGTCAGTGTCTAAACAGCATCATTTTCCACCTCCCATAATCTTGTCATTTATTACAGCTGTTTTTTTTCGTGCGATGATGTTGCAGCCGATTAGTAAGATCACAAAGCAAATCTTTTCTAAACTGAATAAAGATGTCATTGTAAGCATATAAGTAGGAGAGGTCTTTCTTAAACTGACAGAACTCGTCCATTCGCAGCAAGTTTCATCTGAATGTAAACCCAGTGGTCTGCAGGCTGTACATGCCCTTATCCTGCAGATCAACATTAAATGATAGCTGCCGCATGAAGGCACCCCTCTCCAGCACTAGGAGTTACTGTACCGAAAGGGCTGTTGGAGGCTCTTACTAAACTCTTTGGGCCTGAACTTGATCCAGTTTCTTGTTCTTTTGGAACTTAATTCACGGAACTCAGGTGTAGAAGCAGACTCTGATAAGACTCTACGTCTTTTCCATGGTAATTCTCCATGACTTGCATAATTAATCTGCTGTCACAGTTCAACATCAAAATGAAGATAATGATAATTGTAGGCCCACGTAGAGTGAAAACAGTATAATTTCTAAAATAACAATGAGTTATTTCATTGGACGTAAGTGTAATCTATGCCAACCGCATTATAAAGGGATT
>NW_027644154.1:0-35964 GCF_032717465.1 Coenobita brevimanus
CCACAGCAGTGGTGGGGACACGGGCAAACTAGACAGCCCGTCAGAGGTGAGCATAAAAAAAATAACAAACAAGTGTGGAGAAAAAAAAAAAAAAAAGCTGGGAGACACAGCCAAAAAAGTCCCGGAAAAGGCAGCAGACAAGGCAAGGGCTACGGCTACAGATGGCACCGGATGGAACGAGTTAAGAGAGGAGCCTGGTGACGATGTAGTAGTAGTAGTAGTAGTTGTTCCCTAGGCAGTCGCCGAACAGCCCCGAGTCCCTTAGGAAGGCCATGGCCGAGACTGGGCTTTCCCACAGAGCTCTCAAAGAGTGTATGTTGTGTTGTTGGCGTAATTGATTGTGTGCAATGCAGTCTTCCATAATGTGCTTAATAGTATAGGGTGCTGTGTTGCATCCTGGACAGGCATCAGCGACGGAGTCATCCAGCCTCTTCTGGTAGCTTAAGAGGGCTGGATGGTGCCCACATCTCAGCCTGGCCAGGTGGACCCTGTCATCACGAGGAAGATAGGATTCAGAAGGGTAGATGTCAGGAGGCCGTGCATGCAGCTGTGTGTTGTCTTTAAGTGACTGAATGGACCGGTGAGTGATCTGAGTGTGGATATGCTTCTGGAAGCTGGTCTGAGGTGGGCGAGGGGTAGAGATGACAGTATTTGTGTATGGTATCGTGTGCTGGGTGTTGTTTTGATGTTCCTTGGAGTGGGTGGATGTGCTGCCATGTACTGTAGTGGATGTTGTGGGATTGTGGAGACTGCAGCAAGAAACTGGGTGCCTCTCATGTCTAGGTGATCCTTGACCTTGAGGACTTTGGTTTCTTGATGTAGGTTGTCTGTGGGTGTAGTAGCTGTGCAGCCTGTGATTATTTTTAGGGCCTTGTTCTGTATGGTCTGTAGAGTGTTGTAGTGTGTTTTGGTCAGGTTAGAAGCCCAGGCAGGGCTTGCATAATTCATCACTGAACGTATGTATTGTTTGCATACTGTGGTGGTGGTTTCTTTGTTGTGTCCGAATGTTGTATGGGCAAGTGACCTCAAAGCATTGAGTCTTGGTGTTATTTTATTTTTAATGTTTGTGATGTGTTGTTTGAATGACATTGATGTATTGTATGTTACACCAAGGATTTGTGTGTGTGTGTGTGTGGTAGAGGAGTGTTGTTTATGGTGAGGTGTGGGATGTGACTGTGTTCTGCTGTCCAGTTTGTGAGAAGAGTAACTGTAGATTTGGCTGGGGCTATTTTGAGCCTGTTTGTGGTGAACCATTCGTGTAGTGTGTTGAGGTAAGGTTGAATGATGTGTGCAGCTGTGTTTGAGTTTTGGTGTGTACATGTAAGTGTTATATCATCTGCTTAGGAAGCTATGTGTATCTGTGGTGTGTGGGGTGTGGGTATCTCGTGCATGTATAGATTAAAGAGTGTAGGGGACAAAACAGATCCTTGGGGGACGCCGTTTGTGAAGTTTCTGATGTTAGAAGACTGACCGGCAAATGTTATGTGTGCACATCTGCCTGCTAAGTAGTTTGCCAGCCATCTTTTTGTGTTATTGTGCATGTTTGTGTTGAGTATTATGTTTGTGAGATTGTGGCGGGGAATGGCATCAAAAGCTTTGCTAATGTCTAGTGTGACTAGGAATGTTCTGTGTGGTGGCCTTGCTGAATTCATGCCATCGAAAACTCTCTGTGTAAGGTCTGTAAGAAGGGTGTTTGTGGAGTGTAGTGGCCTAAAGCCATGTTGTGACTGGGCTAGGGGAATGTGAGGTGTGACTAGTTGTAGTATCAGTCGTTCAGTGACTTTAGAGTGGGTGCAGAGGAGTGTGATGGGGCGATGTGAGGAGGGTAACGTGGGGTCTTTGTTGGGTTTAGGGACAGTGATGATATTGCCATGCTTCCAAATGTTGGGTATTATGTTGTGTGAGTAGCTGTAGTCTGATATGTTGGTGAGTGCTTGTATGCCTTGTGGTCCTAGGTGTTTAAGGTGAATGTTGCTTATGTTGTCTGGTCCACAGGCAGATGAGTGCTTGAGGTTGTTAATGATGTGCTTCGTCTGGTTGTAAGTGAAAGGTGCGTAGTCTGGGTCTGTGGGGAACTGTCTCTTACGTCTGATGATACGTCGGTCTTCCGGATGGGAGGTTAGATGGCTGACTTGTGAAAAGTGATTGATGAGAGTGTTTGCTTCTTGTTTGTTTGAGGGTATGGTGTCTGTTGTTGTGATGGCAGCGTGATTGTGTGGTGTTGCTGTTGGAAAGTGTGATGCTGTTTAGTGTTTTGTAGAGTTTGCTGATGTTTGTTTTGTGGTCAAGTGTTTGGAGGTAAATTTTTCAGTTTAGTGTTTGCTGTTCAGATATTTTACTGTTTATTTGAGTGTTGAGTTCTTGTATTTGTTTTATGGTGTCTTGTGGATGGGGTGTTGGGGAGTGTCGCAGTGTGTCCCGTTGTCTGATGACGCCTTGAATTTCTGGTGTGAAGTTGGGGTTGAGTCTCTTTCTGTTGCCTCTGGGGATGTGTCTTTTGTCTGCATTTTGTATGATTGTATTGAAAGTGTGCACAGCGGTGTTGATGTTTGTGATGGGTGTACTATTTAGTGTTTCGAAATGTTGTTCTGTTTCAGTTACAAAGGCTTCCCAGTTGGTTCTCTTATAATTAGTGTATGTGTGTTTGTGGCCAGCTGGGGTGATTCTGGTTTTGGTAGTGATGATGATTGGGAGGTGATCAGGACCTAAGGTTTTGACCACTCTCCATGATGTAGTGGGAGCGAGGTTTGGGGAGCAGAAGGGATGTCTGGAGATGATGGGAGGAAGAGGGGCTTGGTGTGAGATATGGGTATGTTGGCCTAGACTGTTTAGTATGAAAAGATGATCTGTCTGGGATTGTAGTACCAGCCCTCTGTCTGTGTCATGGTTGTTGACATGCCAGGTCGACGACTTGGCATTGAAATCACCACCCAGGATGATGTTGGGTATGTTAATGATGTGGTGTACCTGTGGAGAGTAAGTGTGTGGTACGGTGGGGGACGATTGGGGGGGAATGTATGTGTTAGCAATTGTTATGTGTGATTTGTTACCAGTGCATATTTTAATTGATTGTATTTCTGTTGTGGTGTCATGTGGGGGAGAAGTGACTTTGTGTATGCACTGGTATCTGCAAAGTTGATGGATTTGTGTACCAGGGTGATGAGTCCACCGCCACCGCCGTCGACCTGGTCTTGTCGAATGGTGGTGAAGTTATGATATGTCGGTGTTTTCTGAGCTCTGTGTAGTTTTTTTTCTTGTAAGATGGCAATGTGTATGTTCTGTTGTTTGATGAATTGAGTGAGTTCATGTATTTTGGTGTTTATGCCATCTATGTTTAACTGAAGGATGTTTATGTTATGTGTGCGATGTGTGTCGGCTGCTGCAGCATGGGGGCGGTGGTGTGGGTGGAGGGGAAGAGGTAAGAGGAGGTTGTGATGGAGGTAAGGGTTGAGGTGGATTAGGATGGGTTGGAATGGGAGGAGGTGAGGGATTGGATGGTGTGGGAAGGGTCAGTGGGTTTGGCTGTGGAGGTGTGAAGGAATTAGGAGTAGGATTGGAAGGGGGGTTGATGGGTGGAGGGAAGGAGCATAAGGAGCAGATCCAGGTGTTTGTGTAATGTGTCCTGGATGCAAGTGTTGTGCAGGTGTAATGGGTCCAGTTCTTGCAGGAGTTGCATTGAACTGAACCCTTTGTCTGTCGACTCAACGTGATAGGTTTTGAGCATGTTGGACATATGTATTTGTTGGTGGGTCCTGGATTGCTCTCAATGTCCCCGGCTAGAAGAAGTCATCGAGAAATGACAGCCGGGGAGTCATTTCTCGGTGTAGAAAAAACGGTGTTGTTGTGTGTTTTGTGTTGGGAGATGTGGTACTTGCCCGGGCGACCGAAGCCACTCCCGGTTACTCAAGCACTATGAGGGGCCGGGGGATTTGCGGTGGTTTAGCCCCCATGCTGTCCTCCTCTTCTCTTCGACAGCCTCTGGGGGGGTAGACCCACGGCGAAGACGCCACCGTTCCAGGTCCTGGTGACAATGTAATGCACCAAAGCGGCATGAGATGGATCACAGGCGATGCCTGCATGGATACGTTCCTCTTAAGATGGAAGGAGGGAGTTAGAGATGTACGCCTCACGTAAATCGTCGTGCAACTGCTGGTAGATGGAAGGCAGTGCATCTTGATCGTTGATGGGAGTTGTGAGGTCGTAGAGAAGCTCCTCGAGGTAAGTATCCGTGCAGGTATCGAGGCTGGCACTGTCAAAAGGTGGAAGAAGGGCCTCAATTCGCTGGGCGACGGTGGATGGGTCGGGTTTGGCCTTGCTCTTCTTGTTCTTATTCTTCTTTGTCTTCTCCTTGGGTGGAGGGGGAGAAGAAGAGAGAGCAACGGCAGCAGGCTGTGGTGAGGGTGGAGGAGGCACCTCCACAACATCAGGAGCAGATGGAGAGGGCAAGGAGGAGGGCTCTTCCACATCCAGTTGTACGGAAGGGACGGGAGAAGATGGCCGCTCCTCCTCAGCTCCTGACGAGGTGAACCTCCACTACAGTCTCTTCAGGGGGAAGGTCGAGTTCCATGGCCTGAGACAGTTACGGGTCGGTGATCTAAGGGGGGATATTAGCGGCGCCAGTCGCCCTGTTGAGGGGGGCATCCAAACACAGCCGTTTCCACGGTGTCGTGCGAGGTGGTAGTGGCTGCTGCCGCCGAGGCTGACGCTTCTGACGAGGGGGGAGACGTGAATCACGAGCAAAGCTTAGGGGAATGGCAAGGAGTGGAAGGCCGTTCTCCTCAAAGATTTGAGGGAGGAGAACAGCCAGAACCGCCTTGTCACCCAGGAGTGGGGCAAGGCATGCTCTATTTCCAGGGAGAGGATGAGGAGCATATAGAAGGAAGTGTAGAAAGTGGTACCTTGCAACGTGGAGCGTCCCGTCAAAGAAAACGGTTTTTAATTAAGTCTGACATTATTTGGGAAATATTTTCATGGATACCTGTGGTATTATTTGCTTTTGTTGTGAGTCTTGAAGCTTCATAGAGTTTCATGTTGTGTTGTGGGACTGCACAGTTTCGATGTGCTTGTTCATCGTAGTTACCGCAAGATTTCTTCATAATTATATTCTGCATTACCATAGCTACAGCAAAGAGACGACGATGAAAATTTTACAAACAAAAGAGTAGTTCACCGGAATCGATAGTGTACGCGAAGAGCATGATTATTGGTGTTTGTGTCGTTGTGTATTACACTTACCTGTATTAAGGGAATATGACTAAGCACTTAACGAATTATAGAGGCTCGGTTACAGTTACTAAGAATCGATGATAATATGTCCGGCAGATTCCTGATTGTATCGGAATTAGTGCAAATCTATTCAAACTGTCACAATTTCCATAGTCAACTAGGCTCTTAAAAAATTATTGAAACTTACCTGGAGCATCATAGTACTGACTGTGTTTTATTGTCATATCATGGTATTTGTGTAACTATAGTGCAGTTATATCTGTAATACATCGTTGATGATTACTGGACATAGAACGTCCTTCACTCTCCTTCCTGTCGCATCACAACAAAGAAAATCTCTTATGGGAAGAGAAATGTGCCAAAATTTTCTTTCTCAATTATAAAATAACCGAACAGAAGGAAGTGACAAACATAAAGGTAAAATATTCAGCGATTTTAAGAGTCTATGTGTAGAGAAGTACACAAAACCTCTCTCAAGGAATATTGTCCAATACAGGGATGTGAGAAGTTCTAAATGGTGAAAAATTATATGAACTTTTTTCCACGACTGTACAACATATGAACACATGAAGTGTGGCTACAAATACACCAGATAATAGTTAACTAAACACTAAAAACTTAAAAAAACACACACACTGTAATGGTTATGGGTTGTCAGGCAGGGCAGAGCTAGTACAACATGTGATAAAGCATGGAGTAAGACAGGCGGCACTTACCGTGTAAAAGCTGAAATAAAAGATTACTCCAAAAAAAAAAAAAAAATATACCCAACTCCAACATATCCTGTTTCTAGCGACATAGGTGTAGCAATGACTGATGAGGTAGAGAAAAAATAACCGTGGGTTAAAAACAAGCAAAAAAATTACTAGATGATCATGATGATTATAATGCTGACGACGACTACAGCGACGACAATGATGATGATGATGATGATGATGATGATGAAGAGAAAGATGAACAGAAAGAAAAATGAGGTGTAAGGGTTTTGGAAATATAGGGCTGTATTATGAATCTCCTGATAAACAATACATGAAGGGAAGCGAGAGACAGGCCATCATGAAAGCGGAAGAAGCTGTGATGATGGAGTGGATGTATAGTGAGCAAGGGAGGGGGGGAGGATAATAGTAAAAATCCACCAGAGAGAGAGAGAGAGAGAGAGAGAGAGAGAGAGAGAGAGAGAGAGAGAGAGTCGTACTTGGAAAAACCACAACGAACAAAGGAAAGAACAAAATAATATAACCGCACGAACACACACACACACACACACACACACACACACACACACACACACACACACACACACACACAGAAGGGGAGGCGTAAGAGACACGAATTCACAGGAGCAGAAAATGGGAAGAATACCATAACAAATATCTAATGAAAAGAGGAAAATAAGAATTGCATAAAAACAGACAGACAGACAGAGAGGCTGGGAGGAGAAGAAGGAATAAACAGAGATCAAGCTCGCTCTAATATACAGTATGTGTGTGTGTGTGTGTGTGTGTGTGTGTGTGTGTGTGTGTGTGTGTGTGTGTGTGTGTGTGCAGAGCAGTGAAAGATGTTAGAAGGGGAATAAACCAGGAGACTCTTTCCTTCCTTTCCTTTCCTCTCATGCCAACTCTCTTCTTCACTCTAACACCTCCAGTCTGAGTGTAGTGTTCTAGGTGGCATAGGAGGTATCACACCACTACTTCCTTAGTGACTTATTTTGCACAATGTACCTTAATACTCTTTGACATGCTGTTTACACCGCTGTAATATCGCCACCAGGAACATACAAGAGGACACTGGCGGGTAGTGTTCACAATATATCGCTAAGAAAGAGGTTACACCCGTGTTATAGTAGCATACCAGGCTATATAACACCTCTGCCTTAGCTATGTATTTTGGATATTATTCCTTAGTAATCTCGTTTATGCTTCTTATATTGTTTTATAATCGCCATCGATTGTACCGACAACATACTGGAGGATACTGAGATGAAATGTTCAGAATATATCGATAAGGAACAGGTGTTACGGAAACTCCAACACCAGTCAGATTACTAACTTAAGTCAACAGGAGAACGTTGCCAGATATACAACGCAATATACAGGCACTGTATTCCACAGCATTACAGAGGGGGGAAAAAACGTCAATAATAAAACAAAGACGACTTGGTCTAAAGTCAATGAGACAACCCTGAGCCCTACAATGTATTCGGTATGGACAGCAGGTATTTGTGTAGAGATGGTGACATGTGAAGGTGTCTGTCACAAAAAATGACTGCTAGGCCTCAGGGAAAGGAATATTAAATTTATTTCCAGAGTGTGACCCTGGAAAAAGGAGGAAAAGTCAAGTTGTTCGAGTCATGCTCCATCTGAAAGGACGCTTTCGTAGGCTGAATCAGGTCCCACAGTACTCTGATTATTTAAATTTGGCTAAAACGGTCTTCAAGAAACTTGCACAAAATCCTGCAATATGTCATAAAAGCATTCCCGATAATATCATCACAGCAGCCCTGGACGAGACAGCTGTAACATGTATTCTGCATGGACGGTGGATATTTGTCCAGGAACGGTTACATGTAGAAGTATGTGGCACAGAAAAACTGATGGGTGTGGGGGAACGGACTGCCTAGTGGGTCAAGAATTCTTGCTAGTTCTCCCTCTTCCATTACTCTTCTTTCACCAAATATTTCTGGCTCCCGTTCCCTTTCACGCTAAATTTCAGCGGTCTCCCTTCCCCCCTCATCCTCCTCAACCCCTTACCCGCCTCACTGCTCTTTTTCTTTCCCTCCCTTTTTCCACTCTAAGTTTGTGTGTGTAGGGGTAGGGGGTGGTGTGTGTGTGTGTGTGTGTGTGTGTGTGTGTGTGTGTGTGTGTGTGTGTGTGTGTGTGTGTGTGTGTGTGTGTGTGTGTGTGTGAACAAAAGATGATATTAATGATAATAATGGTAATGATAACGCCAGCAACGAAAGTGATTCAATAATCGTGGTGTTGAAGATACTTGTGACATTCTGAAGACTGTACCCTACCCAGCCTGTGTCACCATCTGTCATAACTTTACCCTTCTAAACTTAACTTCCCAAAAAGTCTTCTCAGCCTTTCAGTACCCTGGCTTCATAGCTGGCCTTATGTTACTGATTATAGTACTTTGGATGATAAGAGGTTTTTAGCATGGAAGTGTGAGTATGAGGGGGGGAGGTACAGAGCATTGGAAAATTTAATGAGCAGTACAAGACATTGGAATACCATGTGCTTACGTCATATTTGTACCCGTCGCACTGACATACCTCACTGAGTTACAGCCCATATACAGGGAGCACTTGCCATGTCTCATACTGCAACACCCCACAGTACCATACTAGACACTAGACACTGTAACACCTAACACACACACACCTCACAGTCATTTAATTTTATCAAACCACACACTGCAATACTTCACACACACACAGTACGTTCTCATGTCTTGAACTGCTACACTTCACACAACTACACCAGACACACAATTCACACCACCTCACGTATACCTCACTCTGTTGTACTTTACGTTATCATTTCAGCCCTTCTAACCGCTCCCCCCCCCCCTGCACACATACATTGTTACAACTAGTACTTTTACACCGTCAATGCCACACCGCATCTTATCATGCTTCATACTGCGGCACCTAAGAAGAACATGCCTCATAAACCCACCAAATACTGAAGCACCAGTGACTCACTGTCACACCACACGTTCCACATTTCATACTGCCACCTCCGAAACACGCACACTTCTTAGTCTTCCCTAATACTGTCTCATCACACACCTTCACACCACACACTGATATACTGCACACTGGCACACTACATGCTGTCATATATACCAATGACTACCATATTATAAACTGACACATGCATAAGCATATCACCTACAGGTATACTGCCACACCAGACAATGATGCAGCATACTGCCAACCCATACACTGCCACACCACACACTGTCGCACCACACTCTACCACACCACACGCTACCATACCATACACTGCCACATCACACACTGCCACACCATACACTGCCACATTATACGCTACCACACCATTCACCTCCACACTGCCACACCACATTATGCCACATCATACATTGCCACAGCACACTCAGCCACACTACATATTTCAACATCAGTCAACCGTACACTGCCACACTATACGCTCCCACACCAGTCACCCCCACACAGCCACACCACACACAAACACACACTGCTTCGCTATATACCACAACATCAGTCACCCTCACACACTGCCAACCCTTAACCTGCACGCCACACACTGCCAAGAACAAGCTGGAATATACTGTAATCTTCTCCAAACATCTTGCATATATTACCTTGGTACCAACAAAAGATGTTATCCTCGGAAAAAAAGGCATTTTAAATTAAAATCTTTCCTTCACTACTGTCAGACTGTGAGAACAGAATAGAGTCTATTCCATTCAACAAAGACAGAGTACACAGAGTAGTTCATGTCCCCTTCTTGGTATGTGGATACAGTTGAATACACATGAGAGAAGAGGAGTTATTTGTCTTTCCCGACTCATCAATTCTCTCCAGTTATGCCTTCACCTTCCTCTCTCTCTCTTTCTCTCTCTCTCTCTCTCTCTCTCTCTCTCTCTCTCTCTCTCTCTCTCTCTCTCTCTCTCTCTCTCTCTCTCTCTCTCTCCACACTTTAAGTGCTGTGACAAAGACAAGCGGAGGGGAGAGGCCAAGGTGGAAAAGCACTGTGGAGTAAACAAGGGCCACTTGAGAGTTTAGAAAATAGCTATAAAATAACGTGGACTGAATTGATGGATGTCATATATATCTTATGGTATCAAAATATATTTAACATTAAGAAGACCTCTCCACGAGTCGGTATCATTGGAAATTGTTACTTCATACATCGTTGAATTTTTTCACCCCCAACTTTGAAAGGAAAAATTCATGTCAGGACACCGTATTTACCTGTGCACAACGAGAGGTATTCTGTTCGTATACGGGTACGTCTGTTGGTTGAGAGGCTGTAACACGAAATGACATAATCGAACTGGAGAGTTCAAGGAGTCCTGTTTCTCGCTCCTTCATAACGAGAGATATTCCCAAATTGAATACAATTCTCTGGGGGTAAAGATAATAAAAGTAAATATATAAAAAAGAGTTGCCAGTGGATAAAAGCATTTAATATTTATGCTGATCCCTGTTTAGGAAAAATACAAAACTGATTATGACCTCCCATTCTATAATTATTCTGGAAGCTGTCTCTATGTTATATATATATATATATATATATATATATATATATATATATATATATATATACCAGTACAGTCTACCCACTTACCTATGAATGTAAGTTTCTTCTCAGCTTACAATTCTTCATCTGCTAGGAGAGTTCCGAGGTAAAATTCATTTACAGGACATGGCTTCTGATTTAATGAAGTGTATCTGACTGAATAACTGTCTAAGCATCAATGATTTTCAACTTGATTATCTAAATTTCATTCTTAATCTGACTCTCAAGGTTTAGTTATTTTAACCAGGTTATTTATGGTTCCCATTCTGACTGTGCATCACAAACCCCTAATCCATCTGCCTGAACTTCAATAACTTCCAAACAGATTAATTATCTACAGTAAAGCTTCAGATGCTTCTCAACATGATCAAGTATTTTCAGTTGGATTCTGTAGCCATCGAGTACGTCATACCTGATCGTCTATCTATCTATTGCCAGATGCCTCAATCCCATAAGGGGTTGCCACTAACAAATCGCCTCCATGTCGCCCTTTCCAATGCCATTTCACTGTCTTGCTCCCAGCGTACCCCTCCCCCCTCTCCCATATGCCACTCCACTCCATCCTTCCATCTTATCCTCGGCCTCCCCCTGTGTCTCCCCCCTTCCACCTCACTCGCACACATTCTCCGCGTTAGTGTCTAGCTCTCCATCCTCTCTACATGGCCAAACCACCTCAGTGTATTTCTCCTAACGCATTCTATCTCAACCACATCCACACCACAATGCTCCTTAACTTCCTCATCCGTCTCTCCACGTAACTCCACATGTTCCCCTCAAAAAACTCATTTTCACTGCTCTCACTCTTGTGTCCTTCCAACAAGGTCCAAGCTTCCCTTCCATATGTTAGAGTTGGTAACACAATACTGTCATGCAGAGACTTTTATAATCCCATGCTCACTTCCCTGTTCCTTATCACAGCTTTCAAATAATCAGCAACCTTTCTTCCCTGTTGTAATCTTTCAAGCACTCCACCATCTAAACTTCCATCCTTATTCATCACATTACCCAAGTACTTAAATGCACTTATATTTTCCAGTTCATGATTAGCTTGGCTTAAATTACTCGCAACATGTTTTTCTGAGAGTCGTAACCTGATTTTCTGAGCTTCGGTAATTCGCAGAATACCTGCCTGAGCTTCAATTATATATTCATAAGATTATTTTTTAGTTTAACTGTTAACCTTCTGAATAGTTGTACGGCCTTACCCTCTTATATACTCAAGATACTGAACACTTCAAACCTCATTATGTGAGCTTCTGTAACTTTTGATCAGAATGGCGTATAACTATCATCATAATCATCATCATCTTCATTTTCCCGATTTCTCTTTCTCACACAGCAATAAGCTGAGGTAAGTTTATAAAATAAGGGGAGAGCCAATCAATAAAATCCCCAATGAAATGTCCCACTCATTCACTCAACATTAAAGTCCTTGGAAGCCTAAGTTCGGTTATATACCATCAGGTTGTATACCTGGTATATTTTTGTGCCTGCTTGTCTGCGTCCCAGCCTGATTATTTCGGCTCCGGTAACTCCCATTTTCTTTCTGAGCGCCGAAGGGGTATCGTCGGGAAACTCATTTGTCTAAAAACCTGGTTTGATGGGGAGGTTGGAGGCATTAAGATGAGGAAGGATGTGACTGGGTTTAGTGGTTTTGATACTGCACACACACACACACACACACACACACACACACACACACACAAACCATGCAGTCACATGGCAAATATTATAAGCAATTAAACATAATTTTGCCTTCCTGTATGCACCTTAAACTATCAAAAAATCGATTCTTCTATTGTAACACAAAGTACCGCTTATAAAATATTAATGGAGAACACCTTGCTTCAAGTTACTGCATGCATGAACGTATTTAGTGGGTTTTGGCTCAGGCCTTGCTAGTAATAATTAGTGTATGTGAAATGGAGGGATGGAGTGGAGAGGTATATGAGAGAGGCGGATGTGAGTTGGGAGCAGGGTAGTGAAATGGCGGGGGACAGGGCGACGTGGAGGCGATTTGTTTGTGGCCACCCCGTACGGTATTGAGGCGTCTGGTAATATATAGAAATTTTCTTAAATTTTATTATTTATCACGCTCCCAACTTGTCAGTGTGTGTGTGTGTGTGTGTGTGTGTGTGTGTGTGTGTGTGTGTGTGTGTGTGTCTTTCTATCTGTCTGTCTGTAAATATGTATGTTCGTCTGCCTGTCCCTCCGTTTCTCTATTTTCCTGTATGTCTGCATGTCTCTGCTGGCTTTAACGGCCATAATATTATAACTGAGTGCACAAAAGTTTGGGCAGCTTCTTTTTAATTTATTTATGGAACACCTACATTGCCAGGCGATATGCAAGGTGGTCAGTATGGTAAGCATATCAGCTGGTTTGTGTTGCAGTGACGGCTCAAGCAGTGTCCACACAACATCAATTTCCACCTCCCATAACCTTGCCATTTATTACAGCGTCTTTTTTTTTTTTTTTTTTTTTTTTTTTCGTGCAATGATGGTGTAGCCGATATGTAATTTTAAAAAGCAAATCTGTTCTAAACTGAAAAATGGTGTCAGTTTAAGAATCTCAGAAGGAGATTCTTAAAGTGAATGAAATCGTGTGTTGGCAGTAAGTTTCATCCGAATGAAAACCCAGTGTACTGCAGGCTGAAAATGCCCTTATCCAGAAGACCATCATTTAATGATAATTGCCGCATGAAGGCGTATCTCTCCAGCACTAGGAGTCATTGTACCGATGGGGCTGCTGGAGGCAGTTACTATACTCTCCTCTCCTGAACTTGGCCTAGTTTCTTGTTCTTTTGCAACTTGTTTCATGGAGCTCCTGTGTAGAAACAGACAATGATACGACTCTAAGTCTTTTCCATTGTATTTCTCCATGTCTATTATGTTATTATTAATCTGTTGTTACAGTTCAACATCATAATAAAAATAATGATAATTTAAGGCCTACATAGTGGGAAACACTATATATTTTAAAATTACAATGAGTTCTTTCGTAGCACTGAAAGTGTAGTTTATGCCTACCGCATAAAAAAAAAAAGACTAATTATACTCGTTTCCTCGTTAGCCTAATTCTTAATCGGCTGACCACTTACAGTGCGTGTATAATTTTAGCAATCACCGGACACTTTATTTATCACTGGGGAAGCACTGTGAGAAGTACCTTGAGATCGCTTAGCCACATGAAATGAAGGACTAATAAATGGCTGATTAGAAGAATGTATATGAGTGAGGTAGAGGTGGGGGTAGGAACAGGAAGAGCTGAAGACCGAAGATGCAATAGTGGGATGGGGTGGAGAGGTACAATGAAGGACGTAATTGTGCGTTGGAGAAAGGGCAGCCTGATGGTGGAGGACAGGGTGATATAGAGGCGATTCGTTTGTGGCCACCCTCTCCGGTAATATGGCGTCTGACTATTGATAAAAGGACAGATATAAGGATTCAGAATGTTGTTATCACCCTCCCACTTATGGAAAATGTTCATTATACTCGTCCCAAAGTTGGATTAATAAACTGAGAAGAAAGTAATGATGTAAATGACTATCCCTCAGATGTTTTCCTTTTTGGGTTTGTATTTGTGTGTTTCCGGATGTGGTATATGACGTGTGTGTGTGTGTGTGTGTGTGTGTGTGTGTGTGTGTGTGTGTGTGTGTGTGTGTGTGTGTGTGTGTGTGTGTCACTCTGACTCACCACACAATCTTATAGCTGCCGAGAGAGAGAGAGAGAGAGAGAGAGAGAGAGAGAGAGAGAGAGAGAGAGAGAGAGAGAGAGAGAGAGAGAGAGAGAGAGAGAGAGAGAGAGATTATAAACAAAAAACAAAAACGATGCTTAGGACTGATACATAGACGGATAGATTGATTGGCTTGAAGAAATAAGGACAGTGAAGAAGAGGGTGAATCCCCTGAGCTGGGACCAATGGTTAATATAGCTCTGCAGGGCAAGAAGAGATCCCTGGAAAGGCCATTACATCTACTAACAGAAATACGCAATCCTGGTGAGGGATCGAACTTGCAACCTTCCGGTCGTGAAGTGCGAGTGCTTCAACTGAACCATTCTGGTCCAAAGGAGAAAGAGTTTATACAGACATAAACTAATACCGGTGTCGTATGCACGGAGTGACTTATGCTGGAAGTCATCGTTCCGATCAGTGTGCATGTGCCGAGTGGCCGTTTAGCTTCAATTTTGAAAGTATCCACACGTTATCTCAAATTTTGTTCCATTTATCAACAACATTGTATGAAATACATGTGTCAGGAAGATAGCTGGATGTCTTATCGACCTGTAGGTAACTATAGGTCCATATATATATATATATATATATATATATATATATATATATATATATATATATATATATATATATATATATATATAAAGATGTATATGTATGTTACAGGCAGATTGTGAAATTAGTAATTTCGTGAGTTTAATTTAGGTTTATTTAGGTTAGGTTGATCTAGGATAAGGTTAGGTTAAGGGTAGGTTAGGTTTGGTTAGGTTAGGTTAATTTAGGCTTAACAGAGATGGGAACTGTAACTTCCAGCATAAAGTCACTCCGTGCATATGACACCGGTTATAATTCGACTTTTTAATTCCAATATTTCACTAAGCTTTCAAATAATATCTAATGATAGCATGAGTATATTACTCAGCTGACAGCAAGAATAAATCATAGGAAAAGGTGATGACAGGTAATTATATTTCAAAGCCACGATCTTTTGGTTTTTCTGTCTTAAGACCACTCAGTCTTATGAACCTTCTGTCGATTGTGTGTTTTGTCTCATGATTATTCTCTCATATGACTGTTCTGTGTCATGACTTTTTTCCTAATACTATTCTGCCCTGACTTTTGTATCTTGAAACATAATTCTATCGTATGACTCTTTTATTTGGTAACTGTTGTAATCTTCGGTGGAGATTTCTTATCAGGCACCAACGTCTGTGAACAAGGGACTCTGTTGGAGGTAATATTTTGCCTTGGTTTAATACTGCCAAAATAAGAGAGAGAGAGAGAGAGAGAGAGAGAGAGAGAGAGAGAGAGAGAGAGAGAGAGAGAGAGAGAGAGAGAGAGAGAGAGAGAGAGAGTCGTAATTGAAAAAAAACACAACAAAGAAAGGAAAGAACAAAAAATATATAACCTCACGAACACACACACACACACACACACACACACACACACACACACACACACACACACAGAAGGGGAGACTTAAGATACACGACTTGGCAGTAGCAGAAATGATATAGGTAGATAGGAAGAATACTACAATAAGCAATATGGAATAAAAAGAGGATAATAGGAATTGCATGGAAACAGACAGACAGAGAGGCTGGGAGGAGAAGGACTAAAAGCGATCAAGCTCACTCTGATAAGTGTGTGTGTGTGTGTGTGTGTGTGTGTTCTTACCTAATTGTTCTTACCTAATTGTATCTTTACAGGAATGAGTCAAGCTCGTACTGTCCCGTGTCTTAAACCATATTTATCGTACGTACCCTTAAATTTGTGAATTGTTTTGGCACACACTATTTCATTCGGTAGTGCATTCCATTGATCAATTGCTCTGTTTGGGAAACTGAATTTCCTTACGTCTTTATCACCTCTCTTCTTATGCAATTTTTTGCAGTGTCCTCTTGCTGATGCTTCTCCATGTGTTAAGTAATCATTTATGTCTATTTTCTCCTTTCCTGATATGCATTTATATAGCATTATCATGTCACCTCTTTTCCTTCTCTCCTGTAGTGTTGATAGATTCAGTTTATTTAGTCTTTCTTCGTAGCTTAGGTCCCTTAAGCTTGGTATCCATCTTGTAGCGGCCCTTTGAACTTTTTCAATCTTGTCTATGTGCTTTTTGAGATGAGGACTCCAGACTACTGATGCATATTCCAGGGTTGGTCTAATGAATGATGTTATTATCCTTCTTAGCATGTCTTCATTTATGTATGTGAATGCTATTCTCATATTTGCAAGCAGTGTATACATGTTCTGTACCTTTTCGCTGATGTGGTCAGCCGGAGATAGTCTGTTATTGATAATCACACCTAGGTCTTTCTCTCTTTCTGATGTGTATAGGGTTTTATTTCCTAACATATAATCCCAATCAGGTCTTTTTCCACTTTTACCAAACTTGATTACATGACACTTGTCCACATTGAATTCCATTTGCCATGTACTACTCAATTCATGAAGTTTATTTAATTCTTCTTGTAGCTCTTTACAAGAGTCTGTGTTAGTAATTCTCCTTTGTATTTTTGCATCATCTGCAAACATATTCAGATAGCTCTCATTTCCAGTGTTACTGTTTATATCATTTATATACACTAAAAACATGATTGGTGCCAGCACTGAACCCTGTGGTACTCCACAAGTCACTTCTTTCCATGATGAGTAGTTTCCTCTTAGTACTGTCCTCATTTCTCTTTTTATGAGAAAGTCTTGCATCCAACAAAACAGTTTGCCTCGAATTCCTCCTTGATGGTACAGTTTCCATAAAAGTCTTTGGTGTGGTACTGTGTCAAAAGCTTTCTTGAAATCTAAATAGATAGTGTCCACCCATCCTTCTCTTTCCTGTATTGTGTTTGTTACTCTGTCATAGTAGCTCAACAGATTAGTAACACATGATTTTCCTTTTCTGAAACCAAACTGTCTTTCTGTTATCATACTGTGTTCTTCTAGATGATTTACCAAAGCTTTTCTTATAAGTTTTTCTAATACCTTGCTTACAACACTGGTCAGTGATACTGGTCGGTAGTTGAGAGGATTTTGTCTATTTCCTTTCTTGAATAAGGGGACAATATTTGCTTTTTTCCAAATATCAGGTAGTTTACCTTGACTCAAGGATTTCTTGAAAATAAAAAATAATAGTTTACATAACTCCTTTGCACATTCTCGTAATACCCAACATGAAATTTCATCAGGACCACTTGCTTTTCCTGTCTAATCTACTTAACTCCTCCTGTATTACTTTTTCTGCTATTTGTATATCTGGTACTATGTGTGGACATGCGTGTTCCACATAGTCCCTCTCAAATTTTTTTTCTTCTGTAAAAACTAATTGGAAATTCTTATTTAGTGCTTCACAAATTTCTTTCTCTTGTGTATAAGTGATTCTCTCGTCCGTAATGGATTGTATTATATCTTTTACTTTAGTTTTGCTTCTGATATAGCTGTAAAACAGCTTTGGTTGATCACTACTTTTATTTATTATATCCTCCTCAAACTGTTTTTGGGCTTCCCTCCTAATTCTTGTATAGTCGTTTCTTGCCTGTTTGTAATTATTATACGCCCTTTCACTATTGTGTCTTCTGTATCTATTCCACAACAAATCTCTTCTTTCTTTTGATTTTTTACATTCTGTATTGAACCATTTCTGTATTTTCTTATCTGCTTCTTTGTGCTGTGGGATGTACTTCTGGACTCCTATTTCATAAAATTCACAAAAATTTTTATATACAGCATTTAAATCTTGTCCTCTAAGCTCATTTTCCCAATCAACTTCTAAGAAATACTTCTTTAGGTCTTGATAATTTCCCTTTTTATAGTTTAGGCTCTTTTTGTAACTATCATTGCTGTTTACTATGTCATATGCTATCCTGAAGTTATAATTTAGTACTGCATGATCGCTTTTGCCGAGTGGAGGGTGATATATTAAACTGTCAATATCATTTTCTTGCCTTGTAAATATTAGATCTAGCACTGAAGGTACATCAAGTCCTCTTTTTCTGGTGGTTTCCCTCACATGTTGTGTTAAGAAAAACTCTTGTACGAGATCCAGGAGTTTTTGGTCCCAACAGCTTTCTTGGCTATTTATATCTAGAGTATTCCAATTTATATTTGTATTGAAGTCCCCAGTTAGTATAATTCTTTCCGATTTCTCTTCCATTTTATGTAGCAATGATCTTACACTCTGAATTGTACTCTCTGCCAGGTCCTCATATTCGTCTCTTTCCCATGTGTTTGATCTGGGTGGCATGTACTAATTGGCTACAATTACTTTACCTTCAGATGTGTTGATCTCTGCTGCAATCAGTTCTACTTGTGATGGTATATCTATTTTTATTTCCTTGACTTTTAGATTTTTCTTAGTTAATATTATAATTCCTCCTCTTTTTTTTAAATATCTGTCTCTTCTCCATATATTGTATTCCTCTAAGTTTAGTATGTCATTTCATATCCTTGGTATTAATTTTGTTTCAGTTAGGTATATTATTTGTGGTTCATTCTCTCTGACATAATCATTCATCTCTAGTAATTTAGATACCATTCCATCCACATTTGAGTACATCAACTTTATCATCTTGTTTATATACTTGTCATGACATGGTTCTACTACCTTCCTCCTTTTTATTCCATCCTGTTTGTGTACCACTTTCGTACCTGCAATCCTATTACTTTGTAAAAAAATTTCTTCTTCTCCTCTTCTGATCTTCCCTCATTTTTTGTTTTTGCTTCCTCCTTTTTCTCTTTCAGTAATTCCGGTTCCTCTTGTGTTAGGCATCTTTTTATCCATACATTTTTGAACTCCTCTTTTTCCTTAAGATTCTTTGCATTTTTTAGTATCTCTTCCACAGTGTTTACACTCTGGAAAGTCACCTTTAGAGGTCTTGTCTTGCTTTTCTCGTATTTCCCTAACCTTTTGTGTTCCTTTATGTCTTTACTACAGATTTCCTTTGAAAATTCTTTCAGTAAGCTCATTACATTTGCCATCTCCTTTTTGTCTCTTGTGATCTTGTTTTTAACTTCTTCCTCTTCTATACCAGTGATTACTATTGATTTGTTTATCTCTACTGAATCTCTGACTAACTTTGGATTGTTTTGGATTATTCTTTTCACCTCCTTTTTAATGCTTTTTTCCTCCACCCTTGTTTCTAAGTCTTTCTTTACTTTCACCATTTCAGCATATGTGGTTTCTACATCATTTTTGTAGCTTTGCACAGCTTCATTCACCAGTGTTATCTTCTCCTCAATATCACTGCTTTGGCCAATAAGACTGCTAACTTGCCTAATTGTGTGTGTGTGTGTGTGTGTGTGTGTGTGTGTGTGTGTGTGTGTGTGTGTGTGCAAAATAGTGAAAGACGTTACAAGGGGAATAAACCAGTAGACACTTTCCTTCCTTTCCTTTCCTCTCATCGTGACCCTCTTCCTGACACTAGCACCTCCAGTCTGAGTGTAGTGTTCTAGGTGGCATAGGAGGCATCGCCCCACCATTCCTTAGCGATTTATTTTGTACATTGTATCTTAATACTCTTTTACATGTTATTTACACCGCTGTAATATCGCCATCAGGAACATACGTACAAGAGGACACTGACGCTTAGTGTTCAGAATATATAGCTAAGAATGAGGTTACACCCGTGTTGTAGTGGCATACCAGGCTTCATAACACCTCTGCCTTAGCGATTTATTCTGTATATTACTCTTGGTTGTTCTCGTGTATGTTACTTATATTGTTTTATTACCGACATCGTTTGCATCAACAATGTACTGGAGGATGCTGAGACGAAATGTTCAGAATATATCGCGAAGGAACAGGTGGTACGGAACCCCAACACCCATCCGAATACTAATCTAAGTCAGCATATAGGCATTGTAATCGAGAGGTTTACATAGAGGGAAAAACAAAGTCAGTAATAAAACAAAAGTGAGTTCGCCTTAAATCAATGAGACAACCCTGAGTGCTACTATGTATTCAATATGGACGGTAGGTATTTGTGCAGAAATGGTGGCATATCAAGGGGTCAGGCACATTGGATAACTGCTGGGCCTTTGATAACTGCTGGGCCTCGGGGAATGCAATGTTAAGTCTATTTCCAGAGTGCGACCCCTAGAAAAAGGAGAAGGTCAAGTTGTCCGAGTCATGATCTATATGACAGGGCGCGATCGTAGGCTGAAGCAGGGTCCACTGTACTCTGATGATTTGAATTTCTCTCAAACGGTCTTTATGGAACTTGCACAAAATCCTGCAACATGTCATAAAAGCATTCCCGATAATACCATCACAGCAACCCTGAATAAGACAGCTGTAGCATGTATTCAGCATGGACAGTGGGTGTTAGAGCCGAAACGGTTACATGCAAAAGTATGTGACACATAGAAGAACTGATGGTTGTGGAGGAACGGACTGCCTAGTGGGTCAAGATTCTAGCTACTTCTTCCTCTTCCATTACTTTTCTTTTACCAAATATTTCTTGCTCCCGTTCCCTTTCACCTTAAATTTCAGTGGTATCCCTTCCTCATCCTCCTCAACCCCTCATCCGCCTCACCGATCTTTTCATTTCCTTCTTTTTTCCCTTTTACATGTGTGTGTGTGTGTGTGTGTGAACAGAAGATTATATTAATTATAATAATAGTAATGATAACCCCATCAACAAAACGATGCAATATTTGTGATGCTGACGGTGATATTAGTGACATTCTAAAGTCTGTACCTTACCCAGCCTGTGTCGCCACCTATCATATCTTTACTCTTCTAAACTTAACTTCCTAAGAAGACTGGTCAGCCATTTGGTACCCTGACTTCATAGCTGGCCTCATGTTACTGATTATAGTACGTTGGACGGCAGGAAATTTTTGACTGGAAGTGTGTGCGTGAGGGTGGGGAGTACAGGGCACTGGAAAATTTAATAAGCCATACCAGACACTGGAAACCATGTGCTTACCTCATAATTATTTGTACCTGTCACACTAACATATTTGACTGACTTACAGCTCATAAACAGGGTACACTTGCCATGTCTCATACTCCAGCACCCCAAAGTACCGTACTAGAAGCTGCAACACCTGACACACACATACACACACACATCTCACAGTCATTCCATACTACCAAACCACACACTGCCACACTTCTTACAAACAGCACGTTCTCATGTCTTGAACTGCTACACTTCACACGTTGTCATGTCTTGAACTGCTACACTTCACACAACTACACCAAACACACAATTCACACTACCGTACTTCACATCCCACTTATACCTCACTCTGTTATACTCACGTTATATCAGTCATTCGAACACCACACACACACACACACACACACACACACACACACACACACACACACACACACACACACACACACACACACACACACACACACACACACACAGTAACAACTAGCACTTTTGCACCATTACTGCCACACTGCACTTTGCCATGCTTCATATTGCCTCACCTAAGAACGCCTCATAATCCCAACAAATACTGAAGCACTACTCACTGTCACACCACATACTCCCACATTTCATGCTGCCACCGCTAAGACACGCACACTTCACTGTCTTTCCTAATACTGTCTCATCACACAGTCACACCACACACTGATATACTACACACTGCCCCACCACACACTGATATACTACACACTGCCACACCACACACTGATATACTACACACTGCCACACCACACACTGATATACTACACACTGCCAGATTACACACTGTCATACCAAAGACTGCCATACCATAAACGGACACATGCACCGTCACATCACCTACAGGTATGCTACCACACCAGACACTGATGCAGCACATTGCCAACCCATACACTGCCACACCACACACTGCCACATCATACACTGCCCCACTATACGCCACCACACCAGTCACCCCACACTGCCACACCACATAATGCCACACTATATACTGCCACACTACACACTGCCGCACCAAGCATTGCCACACTAAACGCTACCGCACCAGTCACCCTCAAACTGCCACAGCACACTACGCCACATCATACATTGCCACGCCACACTCGGCCACACTATATACTACCACGTCAGTCACCCCCACACTGCCACACCACACTATGCCACATTATACGCTACCACACCAGGCACCTCAACACTACCAATCCACACACTGCCACACCACACATTGTCACACTGTACGCTACCTCCCCAGTCCCCCCCACACTGCCACGCCACACAGTCACACTATACGTTCCCACACCAGTCACTCCCACATTGTCACAACACACACTGCCACACTATATACTACAACATCAGTCACCCACACATACTGTCAACCAATGCACTGCACGCCACACACTGCCACACACTGTCGCACCACACACTGCCACACAACATACTTCTCCAACATGTTATGCATATTATCTAGGCACGAACAGAAGATGTTATTCTCGGAATGAAAGCATTATGAATTCAAATCTCTCCTTCACTACTGTCGGACTATGAGAAAAGAGTGGTTGCTATTGCATTCAGCAGATGGCAGAGTACACAGCCTAGCCCCTGTCCCTTCTTGGTATGTGGATACAGTTGAATAAACATGAGAGAGGAGGGGTTATTTGTCTTTTCCAACTCTTCATCAATTCTCGCCAGTTATGCATTCACCATTCTCTCTCTCTCTCTCTCTCTCTCTCTCTCTCTCTCTCTCTCTCTCTCTCTCTCTCTCTCTCTCTCTCTCTCTCTTCGTCTCCCCTCTCCTTCCCATTTTCTCCACACTTCACGCCCTTAAGTGCTCTGACAAAGACAAGTGGAGGGGAGAGGCCAAGGGGCAGAGCAATGTGGAGTAAAACAAGGGCCACTTAAGAGTTTAGGAAACAGCAGTAAAATAACATGGACTGAATTGAAGACTCCCATCACTTTATATTTATCTTACATTACCCTTCCCTAGGGTGGGAAAGGAGATCCGAATGATGATGATAATAATGATAATCAAATTATATTGAGCTTTGAGAAGAACTCTCCACGAGTTGGAATCATTCGAGATTGTTACTTCACATTTTCCTGAATTATTTCATCCCCAATATTTAAAGAAACAAAATCATGTCGGTACACTGTATTTATCTGTGCACAACGAGAGGTCTTCCGTAAGTATACCAATACGTCTGTTGCTGGAGAGAATGTAACACGAAATGACATAATCGAACTGCAGAGTTCAAGGAGCCTGTTTCTCGCTTCTTCATAACGAGAGATCTCCTAAATTGAATGAAATCCTCTTGGGGGTAAAGGTATTAAAAATATATCAATAAAAAAGTGTTACCAGTGGACTGTAGCATTTAATATATATGCTTATCCCTGTTTAGGAAAAATATAAAACTGATTATGACCTCTCGTTCCATAACTATTCTGGAAGCTTTATCATACATATATATATATATATATATATATATATATATATATATATATATATATATATATATATATATATATATATATATATATATATTAGGGTGGCCCCCAAAACAAAGTAGAAACTGTTCACTTCCACAAGGCTATATATGTTCCTTATCATCAATCAAGGCACTGTGTTAAAGATTTGATGAAATGCAAAATTCTTAGAGGTCACTCCCGATGCCGTAATTCCGAGAAAATGAACTGAAAACACAACATCTACGGATTTTCAACCAAAATCGAAAATGTATTCTTAACGTTTCCAAACAGAATTTTTTGTTTTGAGTGCTAAAAGAACACATTTAAACACTAAGTACATGAATAATGTATCACTTTGTCTTCATCAAAGCAGCTTTCGTTAGAACTTAGTCTTTCCCAGTGGTCAGCAACAAGCAGCAGTATGTACTGTTTTTGAGTCTCGTCTCGTCAGGACATCATTGGCCCACTGGATGAGAGCTAGACCTCTCTCGGCACAATCGTTGACAGCCTTCAAATGTTATCACTTGGCCAGAAGCAACATATACCTGGGGTCTGTCAGCCAAAGGTTGGGTGATCTCGTCATGAACGCCCTGGCATTATCTTGTCCTGTCACAGAGAGTAGGTTGAAGAACTTCAATGAATGTGTGGTGATGTAAGTTACCAGTGAAACATGGTGGTCGAATGCATCAATATCCAAACGTCGTGCCAGTGTCTTATGAGGAGGAGGGTCAAGGTTTTCCAGCATAGCTGCTTTAGTGGCGTCGCCAACACGATGAAAAGAAAAAAGCGAGTGGCGCCAGATGTTCAGAGAAGTACCATCAATGGCGGCACAACGACTTGGCAGCTGGCTCTGCCACGATGCCATCGGGATACGTGTGGAGCAGAAAAATCAGCTTCTTGTCATGGAAGGTGGCTTTCTTTTGATGTGGTGACTCATGCAAATAGTGCAGGTATATGAGCGAGACAAACAGACTTACTCTTGTGACACCAGCTGTCTCCCTCGTGGTCAAGTTCATGTGCTTCCTGAATAGAAAAATCACAGCAAGTATATAGTTTTTGCCATAAGGCGCACATTGTGCACAAAGCCTGGAGCATGAACTGTCTGTGTATCACCTGGAGATTATCTCAAGAACATACAGGAGAGCAGTAGTAACTCTCTGTAATCATCTCTTGGGAGCTGGCTGTTCGTGGCATCAGTGCAGAACAAAAACATCTCTTCACGTAGACCATCGGGCATCTCAACAAACAACTCGTCTCCAGCAGCATATAAATCAGTTTTATCCATACTTGGCCAGAGATTTTGGAAATGCTTGAACATTGCCACTTCATGTCCACTGTTTGGCCCTTGAGAAACGTTGACGGCAGAGGACAGCATCAACTCAGACACATGATGAAGGCAGGCGATCCAGATGAGCTCCTTGTCCAAAGCTTTTTCAATTAGACCACATGTTCCCATCTTCGGGCCTGTGTTAGCTGGTGTTATATCAAAAACAAGCCGCTGAATCGTTGGGTTTAGATTCCATTCATCCAATGGTTTGATGCATGCATCACACTGTTCTTTCTAAGTGTTGTGGTTTTTCTCGGGAACCCTGAGAAGTTGCTGTCTCACTGCCAGTCACCAAAATGACAACTTCGTGCACTGCGGATTTACTGTTTCTAGCAATATCTGGGAGCAATTTACCATCCCAGTGTAGAAGTGGAATGACTGCTATGAAAGCGGCCTGCTGATCAGTTGTTCTTCTTCGCTAGTGATAGTTCGTGCTCGCTGTATTGTATTTGGAGACAGTAGTACAGACTCCAGGTTATGACCAAGCACTTGTGCGACAGTGCTCACAACAAACATGGCTGAAACATTAGGCAGTTTGACACGATCACACGTGGCAGCTACTTCCTTGGTTACAATGGTTTTCTTAGCCTTACTTTGCTGTCTAATTTGTTTGGATGTTGATGGCCCGTGAAATTCATCATCAGACTCTTCTGATGAAGTGCTACAGCCTTCAACATTAGTAGAACTGGATGGTACAGTCATTACCATCTGCCACGCAATGAGCTTGCATTTTACTTTTTGAGCGTTGGCTTGATCACTTCTATGCCGCTTACGAGCCTCCTTGTTTGCCAAGATTCTGCCCACCCTGGACATATTCCCACTGACGGGATTCTGTTGCTGTAATTGCAGGATCTGTTTAATCCCTTCGTTTGTCATGGTGAGCAGAGCATCCTTTTGAGAAACATCAAACAGTTGTGTGAGTTTTTTCTTGAAGTTTTGCTCTTTGATGCAGTACATGGCTTCAGTAACGATTTGTTGTTCTTCAATACACAGTACTTTTTGTGAAGGTACTGGAACTTGCAAATACCCGAGTCTACCAATTGGGCTGGGATGTGCACTTTATCCCAGATCACCATTACCTTCTCAATGATACTCTTAGCACTGCAACTGACTGTAAGACCGTTCTGATGGTGAAACATGAAGTTCCTGAGGACATTGGTATTAGCTGGCTGGCGAGCACCCAATATATCTTTCTCAGGCTTGCCCAGAAGCCATACTTTTGGACTGCTTCTTGTCATAGGCCTGACCTGTGAATGAAACACACTGATCAGTAAGGCTTTATTATAATATCGATAATAATACTGATCAGAATATTATTTTGATATATCAGCTTCAGTTCATTCTGCATATCTGGATACTTGGGGGAGGCGGTGGCTGAATCGGTAGAGAGGCGGCCTGTAGTCCTGATGGACCCAGGTTCGAATCCCGGCTGGGGCAGGGGACATTTTAAGGATTTGAATTTGATAAAAAGCAGACTTTCCTGATCTACCAGATGACCCGCCGACATCTAAAAATACCCCCGCTAATACCGATACACCAGTCCTATATGAGTAAGCTCTAGCATGTATTCAATATGGACGGTGGGTGTTAGCGCCGAAGTGGTGACATGTGGAGGTGTAGGAGGACAACTGACCCTTGGGATAGGCTACTACCCCCGAGATATAAGCCCTGAAGCCTTTGCCCAGAGTCGGACACATAAAAAAAATAAATTATATATAAATATATGCTGGATACAATGATTGTTAATCGCTGTGTTTGGTATTAGAAATATCCATTATTAATGACTCAAATATTTATCAACAAGTGCCTGGTATGCGGATGGTAAAAACCTAATATATCGAAGTAACTTTTTCATAAGTATCATTATTGGTACTTATAATAATGATATAAATTTTACTTGCCAGATCACAGTAATTCACTGCTCGATGTCACGACACTCTAGTCATCAAGAGGACATCAGTGTATGTACTATATTGTGTGGAGAAATAGGCATCCGCTGAGTGACTGAGTGACCACTGAGTCATCGATGAGCCACCCAGCGCGTGCTGTGGTGTGGACATGGTGCTTTTCCGGCTGTGCCGGATTTTCCAACAGATGATTGCAGCACGTGGCAGTGGTAGACGCATTTTACAATAAGTATGTCTCCCGACTACTGCTCAACCTTTACTTAGTGTTTAGTTCGATAGTTGTCGTAGTTTTAAGATAGTTACAGGCAGTTACAAGCCATATATTCATTAGATGATTAGACGTTTGTGATCAAACATAATATATTCAGGATCACATATTTTTCCTTCAGGGAGTGACTTGTAAATATGAGCCAATTTTCTTGATTTATGGCATGAAAGTTCCTAAAGTGATACAGAACAGCTGGTGAAGAATAATACATTTGAAAAAAAGAGATTTTTTTGTACATTTTTTGGCCATCCCAATATATTGTTACATCGCAGTCCCCATACTGCCACAGGCTCCAACAGCAGTAGTACAGTATAGGAAGGACGTTGCCCAGTGAGTTGTACTTCCTATGGTCAGCCTTTAGGTGTGCAGTACACAAGATCAGCTGAGGCAAAAATAAACACTGGCTCCTTAAAGTTCACTGTCTTAATTTTCCAAGTAATTCCACTTAATGCTTTTCAACTTCACTGTTCTCACAAGCACTGGAGCTATACACACTTAACTAACTGCTATTACACTTATGCTTAACAACACTTCACAGTTATTGCATTTAATGCTTGACACTTCATTGTTTTCTCAAGTTCTAATGATATACAAACTTCAGTAACCCATCACTGTTTGCCACTGTTTTCACAAGTACCAAAAATATACAATCTCCATTGACACTGACATTCACTACACCAAAACTGACTGCACTTTTCTCAAACTGACTTGACACCTCACTAAACTTGTACTAATCTCTACTCCATCTTATATAAGCTTGCATTGTTCTAGAAACGTCTACATTCTACGAGAATACTGTCGACGGGCAACAGTTGCCAACTCAAATACATCAAAACATCCAGAGTTATCTCACACTACATAATACTCTAAATCATTTACCATACGAACATAAACTACATAATTCAATAAGCAATCACTTAAATAAAACATTATCAAGAAAAATAGCACAAAAACTGATGCATAACTTACGAAATAACTAAGCTCACAAACAGCAGACAAACTGGCAACTCTGATGACTCGTACCGGAACTTATGGTACCAGAAACGTCTCAAAGGTACGAGACTACCTAACTGGCAAATCCCCCTTCATAACACTACCCTCTCCCTAGTTCTTTGTCGTCCCGACAAAACTACACAGTATATACAAACATAAACCCTAATCCTAACGAAACATCCAACTGTACACAGAATAATCTTTCAACTTAGCAGGTCTTCTTCTATGCCGCTTCTGACGATGTCCTTGTTCCTCCACACAGTCCACTCCTCCTGGAAGGTCTTGGTCTTCTTCTTGACACAGCACACATCACAGGTCCAACACCACTCTTCAACATCCTGAAGCATGCCAATCCAGTAGAACTTGTGTCGCAGCCGGTATAGGATTGTCTTCACTCCCAGGTACCCACTAGTGATCTGGTTATGGGACTTATCCAAGATCTCAGACCTCATCTTCTTCAGAAACACCAGTTGACAACACTCACTGAGGCCACTGGGCGTCTCTGACTGACGCTCCAGTAGTCCATTGCAACGAAGAAGGTCCCACTGACTCCAGCAGCTCCCGGTCGCAGGGCCCAACCTGGAAACTCCTCCCCATGATGGTCGCACTGCACTCCTCTGCAGCCACTCCAGCACCAGCTGCAAATCTGCACCCTCCAACTCCATCCTCCCCAGGGCTTCTTCATCCGACGCCAGCCCCGTCACTGCAGTACAGCTGTATGATTCCCATTCCTACTACACTCCTTGCTGTCTGTTCCTCTGTCTTCTCCCACACTATTCATCAAGGTTCTCCTGCATTTCTTCAGTGGTGGGTCTTCTGCAGCCTTCTTCCTATCATCCCAACCACTCTGATCCACAAGCAACTCAAACTGTGCACGGCAAGCTTCTCATGATACTCTACGATCACTTTCTTGAGGCTTCATCCCAACTGGATCCCCATTATAGCCATGCACTTCACTGGCTTGGGACCTAAAAACTGGGGCATCATCATTAAATCCAGGACTTGAATCTCCAACATTCTGATTATTCAACCCTGCAATTCCATCTTCAGATGCCCGGGATCCACCAAGATTCACCATACACTGTCCACTCCTTTCATATGCCCTCCGTACACTAACCTGAGGCTCAACAGTGCAATGTTTCTCTACAGCCTCCATATTCTCACTAATTATCTTCTCATGATCGACTACATGCATCAACTGGTTATCTATATGCTGTCTGCACTCCATCACTATTCCCTCACTAATCTTTAGCTGGTTGTCTACATGCTGTTTGCACTCACTATGTCCTCACTAATTTTCTTCAACTGTTCGGTTACATGCTGTTTATACTCTGTCACATTATTGCTTACCTCACACTTTTGCTGCTCTAGCTTGGCATCTACTTCCTACTTAAGCAGTTGCTGTTCTTCACTCACCTGCCCCATGAATGCACCTAGCCGTCCTTGCATCCTCACTTGCACCTCCCCCTGTTGCCCCCGTAATGCCTTCCGAAGCTGTTCATGTCGTTCTTTCTGTTCTTCGTTCTGTGCGTACAATTGTTCTTTGATTTCTTTCATCTGTGCCTTAAATTGTTCTTCGAGCTTTTTCTGTCCTTCGTTCTGTGCTTGTAGTTATTCTTTGATTTCGTTTCTGAGCTTTTTCTGTTCTTCACTTTGGATCTGTATTTGTGCTTGGAGTTTTTCCTGTCCTTCACTCTGTGATTGTAACATTGCATGGAGTTTTTTCTGTCTTTCGTTCTGTGTCTGTATATGTCCTTGTAATAGTTTCATAATTCCATCCAGCGATGCCTCTTCCGGCCTAGCTTGGCCTCTTGTCTGGACACCTTCTTGCTCCATGTCGAAGATTAGACTCACTGCAGCCCTGAATAATCCTACACTCCTGACACCAGTGTTACGTCCCAGTCCCCACACTGCCACAGGCTCCAAAAGCAGTAGTACTGTATATGAAGGACGTTGCCCAGTGAGTTGTACTTCCTATGGTCAGTCTTTAGGTGTGCAGTACACAAGATCAGCTGAGGCGAAAATAAACACTGGCTCCTTAAAGTTCACTGTCATTATTTTCCAAGTAATTCCACTTCATGCTTTTCAACTTCACTGTTCTCACAAGTACTGGAGCTAAACACGCTTAACTAACTGCTGTTACACTAAATGCTTAACAACACTTCACAGTTATTACACTTAATGCATGACACATCACTGTTTTCTCAAGTTCCAATGATATACAAACTTCAATAACCCGTCACTGTTAGCCACTGTTCTCACAAGTACCAAAAATATACAATCTTCACTGACACTGACACTGCACTACACTCAAACCAAAACCGACTGCACTTTACTCAAACTGACTTGACACCTCACTAAACTTGTACTAATCTCTACCCCAACTTATATAAGCTTGCATTGTTCTTGAAACGTCTACATTCTACGAGAATACTGTCGACGGGCAACAGTTGCCAACTCAGACAAATCAAAACATGCAGAGTTGTCTCACATTACATAACACTCTAAATCATTTATCATGCGAACTTAAACTACATAATTCAACAAGCAGTAACTTAAATAAAACATTATAAAGAAAAAGAACACAAAAACTGATGCATAACTTACGAAATAACTAAGCTTACAAAAAGCAGACAAACTGGCAACTCTGATGACTCGTACCGGAACTTATGATACCAGAAACGTCTCGAAGGTACGAAACTACCTAACTGGCAAATCCCCCTTAATAACAATATATATATATATATATATATATATATATATATATATATATATATATATATATATATATATATATATATATATACCTAGGCTGCTTCCCCCAAGGAAAGGGAGGTAGCCGAGACAGGACGACTCACTCTCCATTTACTCATCCATTCAAACACATTCATTCGCATCTTAGCCCCAAAGGGGAGAACGGACAGATCCTCACCGCATCACACCGCACAAGGGTCAACTGCGCAATGCAATCAGTGACATCCACAGCAGGGCCCGACAGCAGAACTGGTTTACCCCTGCCACATCATAACAGGTAAGGGGATATATATATATATATATATATATATATATATATATATATATATATATATATATATATATATGATGAAGTGCAAAGGAGAACTGGAGTTGTTCGGGAGATGGCTGGTAGAGTTGAGCAGAGGGTGTTGCGATGGTTTGGGCATATGGAGAGAATGGATAATGAGCGATTGGTGAAAAAGATAACTAGATCTGATGTGAGAGGTGTAAGGCTGAGAGGAAGACCACGAATAGGATGGATGGACAGTGTGAAGAGAGCGTTGGATGCGAGAGGGATGTCTGTTGAGCAAGGAAGAGTGGCTGTGCGTGACAGAAATAAATGGAGAGAAATTGTGAATGAATAAATGATGACGCAGCCCTGAGGGGATATTCTCCCGCATTTGGTCTGATCAGCTAGTCAGGTCAGGTGCGGGTAAGGGGATGGGTCTGTTATGATGTGGCAGGAGTAAACCAGTTCTGCTGTCGGGCCCTGCTGCGGATGTCACTGATTGCATTGCGCAGTTGACCTTTGTGCGGTGTGGTGTGGTGAGGATCTGTCCGTTCTCCCCTTTGGGGCAAAGATGCGAATGAATGTGTTTGGAGGAGTAAATGGGGAGTGTGTCGTCCTGTCTCGGCTACCTCCCTTTCCTTGGGGGAAGCAGCCTAGGTATATATATATATATATATATATATATATATATATATATATATAATTTTTAACGTCCCAGTCCCTACATTGCCACAGGCTCCAACATCAGTAAATCAGTACAGGAAGGATGTTGCCCAGTGAGTTGTTCTACCTATGGTCAGCCTTCATTTGCGCAGTACACAAGATCAGCTAAGGCGAAAATAAACACTGGCTTCTGGAGTTGGAAGGCAGTGAGAAACCAGCACCTCAAGAGAGTGAGGACTTTCAATCCAGCAGTTGAATTGAGAAGAGTAGATTCTCACTCCAGTGGGACAGATAGGATCCAGCAGCTGAGGAATCCACTAGGAGGACCATGACAGCCAAGGTTGTGGGGCAGGGCAGGTGGTTCCACGTTCGGAAGGGCTACGGCTTCATCACACGCTGGGATGCGGGGGGGGGATGTGTTCCTCCACCGCTCCTCTATCGTGGCCTCAAACCCTGCCCACCCTGTGCCGTCTGTTGCTGCTGGCGTGGAGGTAGAATTTGTTGTACGGGAGGATGCTAAGGGTCCCACAGCTGCCTTTGTCACCGGCCCTGCAGGCCAGGCAGTTCGGGGCTCGCCCCATGCCCTCCTCCGTCTTTGGCGGTGGCGGCGGCCACCATCTGATGTTCCTGCCTCCTTCCCTGCCTCCTCTGCCTCTACCATCATCACCGTGTGTGTGGAGGTTGCTAAGGCCTTTTCGGGGGGAGATATGGCGGTTTGTGCTCGGCGCCTGCCCGTCATTTTCCAGGCCAACGGGCTCCATGCCATATCCATCCCAGAGTCTTTTTCTTCCACACCCATGGCACAGAGGAGGCCTGGGAGGGGAGCTCCTTGTCCTCGTCCTCTTCGTCATCACCGTCAGACCTCTTTGACCCCCACCTCCTTGGTACCACAGGTGCTGCAGCTGCAGCCTTCCACTCCACCGACGAGGATTCAGCTATTGGGGCGTGCTGTCTCCTGCCAGTCTGCCTCTCAGCCCGTACCTGAGGTTCCCATGGAGGCTGTGGATGCTGAAACCTCATCTCCACCTGAGGCTGCTCCTGACGCCCCTGTATCTGAAGAGGTGACTACTGCTGTGCCTCCTCCATCATCAATGGACCAGGGAGCGAAGAGTGCCAGGTCCTCTAGTTTGGTCCGGCAACTCTCTTGGGGAGACTTTTCCTCCTTCCCCCCTCTTAGCCTCAAGATATTGGAGAACCAGCTGCTCCACTATGAAGACACGGCACCAGTGGAGTCTGGTGAGCGAGAGTTTTCCATGGGGGACTAGTGGCAGGCGTTGCTCTCCTTCACGGAGCTGCGCCGGGGGTCCCTCAAGACTGTTACCGACCCTGAGGAGTGTCGTATCCTTTCCTACACCCTCTGGGTCGTGCAGTCTCATCTCGCCGCAGGTTCCAACTCAAACTCAGACTCTTCTGCCTCTACGGTTTAGTCCCAGCCGTCACTTTTGCTGCCCATGCCTTCCTGCCCTACTGTTCCTGGTTTTGTCTTCTGTGCTGTGGACTGTCTGGATATTGTGTTTCCATATATGTACAAGTGTGTATATGTATATATGTACAGTGTATGACATTTTGGCTTATACAGTGTACAGTGTATGACATTTTGTCTTAATGGCCAACGTTATGGCTGATAGCCATTAAATCGAAAAATCAATCAATCACTGGCTCCTTAAAGTTCACTGTCTTTATTTTCCAAGTAATTCCATTTAATCCTTTCCAACTTCTCTGTTCTCACAAGCACTGGAGCTATATAGCCTCTACTAATTGTGATTACACTTAATGCCTGACAAAACTTCACAGTTTTTCACAAGTACCGAAAAAAATCTTCACTGACAGTAATTACACTTAGTACTTGCCAGGAACCCTTCACAAACTTCACTAACAGCACTACACCCAAACCAACACTTCACTCAAATTGACCTGAAACCCAACTGAACTCGTTTAGTCTCTCATCATCTTTATATAAGTTTGCATTTTACTAGAAACGTCTACATTCTACGAGAACAACAGTTGCCAAATCAGAGACAACCAATACATGCCAAAGCTGTCTTACATTACATAACACTGTAAATCATTTAGCATACGAACTTAAATTACATAATTTAACAAGCAATCACTTGAACAAAACATTATAGAAAAAAAGAGCACAAAAATTAATGCGTTACTTACGAAATAACTACGCTCACAAACAGCAGGCAAACTGGGAACTAACTCATACCGGAACTAGCTACAGTAAATCCCGAAACGTCGAGAAAAATCTTGGTTATCTAACTTGCAAATTTCGCCTCTTTATATATATATATATATATATATATATATATATATATGATACGACAGAGCCCTGAGGAACACCACTGTTAATAAATCTAGGAGAAGAACGATGGCCGTCTACAACAGCGGCTATAGAACGACCAGAAAGCAAGCTATAGATGAAGGCAGAGAAAGAAGGATAGAACCCGTAAGAGAGCAGTTTGGAAATTAAAGATTTATTCCAAACTCGATCGAAAGCCTTTGAGATGTCAAGTGCAATGGCAAAGCTTTCGCCAAAGTTCCAAAAAGAGGATGGCCAGGAGTCTGAAAGGTAAGTGAGAAGATCGCCAGTGGAGCATCCCTGACGGAACCCATACTGACGATCAGAAAGGAGGTTGTGATAGGAAAGATGCTTTAAAATTTTTCTGTTAAAAATTGACTCGAAAACTTTTGAGATACAGGATGTTATAGCAATTGGACGATAGTTAGAGGGTTGGGAATAGTCACTCTTCTTTGGGACTGGTTGAATGACAGCAAACTACCTGCAAGAAGGAAAGGTACAAGTTGAAAGACAAAGACAAAAGAGTATGGCTAGGCAGGGTGTAAGCACATAAGCACAGTTCTTGAGAACAACAGGAGGGACTCCGTCAGGCCCATATGCTTTATTAGTAGCGAGGCCTGTGATGGCAGAAAATACATTAGCTGAAGAAATATTAATGTCAGCCATGAGGAGGTCAGAGAGGGGGAAGTGATGGAGGAACAGCACCGGAATCGTCTAAGGTGGAATTAGAGGAGAAAGTCTGAGTGAAGAGATATGCTTTATCAGTAGAAGAAATAGCTACAGAGCCATCAGAGTAGAAGAGAGGAGGGAAGGATGATGAGGTAAAGTTGTTAGAAAGGTTTTTGGCAAGGTGCCAGAAGGAGTGGGAAGAATTCGAGTTAGAGAGTTGAGAGCATTTAGTACGGATGAAATTATTTTTAGCAGAGCGAAGAACAGACTTAGCATGATTCCGGGCAGAAGCATATAAAATGTGTAATTGAGGGGTGGGTTGGCTCCGGTACCTTTTATAGGCCCTCTCCTTGTTGTGCACAGCATTAGAACAAGCGTGATTAAACCAAGGCTTTCTTGTATTAGTCAATGGATATGAGAAAGGAATGTATGCTTCCATGCCCGAAAGAATAACCTCCGTAATGCGCAAGGCACACCCAGATGGCTCCCGGCCATGGAAGCAATAATCATTCCATGGAAAATCAAAGAAGTACTGCCTGAGGGCCTCCCAATCTGCAGCTTCAAAGTGCCACAGACGACGTTTCTTTGGAGGGTCCACAGTCCGTACTGGAGCGATGGGACAGGTTAAGGTGATAAAGTTGCGATCAGAGGAGCCCAACGGAGAGAAAAGATTAACATTGTAAGAAGAAGGATTAGTTGTAAGGAAGAGGTCAAGTATGTTGGAGCTCTCTCCAAGGCGGTCAGGGATACGGGTAGGGTGCTGCACAAGCTGCTCTGGCTCATAAAGGATAGAAAAGGTGTAGGCTTGTTCACTAGGTGGATCAGTGAAAGGAGAGGAGAGCCAAAGGTGGTGGTTAACATTGAAATCTCCTAGGATGGAGATTTCAGAGAAAGGATGGATAGAATGGGTTCCATCATAGAAGTAAGATAGTCAAAGAATTTTTGATAGTCAGTAGAATTAGGAGATAAGTAAAAAGTGCAGATATATTTAGTCAGAGAATGACAGGAAAGCCGAAGCCAGAATGCTGAGAATTCAGGAGAATCTAGTTCAGGAACACGAGAGCAAGGTAAGTCATTGCGTGCATATACACAACAGCCACCTTTGGCTTTGAAATGAGTATAGAGAAAGTAGGAGGATACAGAAAAGGGTCTCCTGTCAGTTGCCTCAGAC
>NW_027644155.1:0-4995 GCF_032717465.1 Coenobita brevimanus
TAAAACTTATCCTTTAATGTTGCTATCATATGATATTTAACGATCTACCTTGTAAATATACCGTAATACGTTTTCGGTTCATAATATTGTGTCAGTTTTTATTGTGTCAATTTTAACATTCTTCATTGTAAAATATTTGCTATTTTTGCATTCATAAGGATCTTTTCAGTGTCATAATTTATCCGATTATACTGTCCTTCCCTTTCACATGTAAACCTATTTAGTTCATAAGTCATTATTGTTTGTCAGATTTAACTGCATTTTTTCATGAACATCTTTCTTCAGTCAGTACGAGTTATAGTTCGTTTTTTGTTTTAAAAAAATAACACTCTTTGTTCATAAGACTGGCAAGTCCATCACTGTATACACTTTCAAGTATTACAGTTAATGAGATTCAAGTTTTCCTTTTTATAATACACATGAAAATCATGAATTGTAATATTTAAAATTGTTGAATATTTGTTCCTTGTCAAGTATTGTAGTGTGTTATCAAATTCAACTCTGTTTTCTTTCTCTCTCATTCCATCTTATATACTGTACCATGCCAATCATAACAATCATGTCTTCTCATCATCCTACAGCTTTGTCTCACACACAAGATCAAAACCAGAGAACAGTGTTAAGCTATGAACACAAAATAACATGAGAAAAAAATGAGGTGAGATCGCTGAGTTCGCAGAAATCCCTGAAGAGAGATGGTAGTATGAAGACAGAGTGCTCTTTTCCGCCTGTGGTCTGCTACACTCTTTGCTGCTTGATCTGTAGCAAAGATGAAAGCAAGAGAAATTAGAAGAATTCGCGTACATGAGGTAATATTTATGTAGGAAAGAGAGAACCATACTACCCCCCCTCTCCCTCACACACACACACACACACACACACACACACACACACACACACACACACACACACACACACACGCGCGCGCTCCTCAAGATCATCACCATCACCATATCATCATTATCCTAATCCAAATACACAAAAATGACGGGATGAGGAAAGAATCACGATCATCATCATCATCAGCATCAGCATCAGCATCATCCCAACCATCATTCCCAGCTAAGAGGCAGGGTGAGGTTGGATTGATAAACAACAAGAGAGAAAGCAGTAGAACGACTTATCATAATTTCCAGGAAAAACAAGCCTGGATGATCAAAACAAGATGAAATTGCCAAGAGATAAGAACAAGATAGGTGGAGAGAGATGCAATGTGATGAGACCTTCCAAGAATTTTATACCAAAACATTCGTGATAGTGAAATTATTGGTTTATAAATTGCATCTGGCTCTTTGTCCACATATGTCTATCTGATTGTCCACTACAGAAATTTAAGGGGAACTATTAAAGTTCTCCAATGGGGGTCTAACAGGGGTAACTTTTTGTGTGGAAGTTAATGGTGTCATTGAAAACTGCAAAGCTGGAGCTCCTGATGACCAAATCAGAACTATGGAGATTGGTGCTCAATTGTCATATTTTTTTCCAAATAAATGTTGTAACATAACAATGACCGTATTGAGTCAACCTAATTTAAGTTTGGTGGTAGGGTACGTAGGGTGGTGGATGGATTGGCTGTGTGAGCAGAGGAACGAAGTGGATAAACAGAGGGGGTGGCAATGTGTGGGTACAGTTAGGTGCGTGGGTGGATTTTTTAAAATATCAGAACAGAGGAGGGAAAACATATGAATAAAAATAGTAATCTATAAACCAGATCTTTAAAAAATCTGTAACAGATGGACTTGAACAGCTCTAGGTTGAAGTTTGAGGAGAAACAACTCTGGGAAAACGGGTTCGAAAGAGATGCAGTTCGGGGAATAAAACATTTCTGATTGAAGAATGTTCTGCAATATGGCAGTTTGACATTCTACTCATGAGCACTACCAGATGTCCGTGTAGCACAGGGGAAGCCATGGAGAGGTGGCACAATGGATGCAACTTCGTCTGAGCATTTACCATAAAAGAATCTGTAAAATTATGCAAAGAAGGCAACATTCCTTCTTACCTGTATTGAAGGTGGTCAGTTTGTAATAGCAGGGTTACTAATAATTCTGACTGCTTGTTATGAATCTTGTCTACTTGTTTTAGTGCAACCTCTCCACATTCATTCCACAAGGGTGAGCAATATTCCAGCTGAGAGCACACATGACTCTCGTAAATTATAGCAATCTGCTCATCAGTGAAGAAACTATGAACTATGTACAATAATCCAAGTTTCACCAAGGCGGTTTTAGCAAGTGATCTGACCTGAGGGGTCCAGCTGAGGACAGTTAAGTGAAACGGTGAGAATTTCAATACTTTTGGAGATAGGAATATTAGCAGCAAAGAAGGTAATATATAAATCTGGTAAAATCTGTCTATTAGTAAATTCCATATATTTGGTTTTACTAGCATTAAATGAGACAATGTTATTTTTGTCCCCATTCGGTGATCCTAGATAAATCTTGATTTATGGAGATGGCTGAACTGAATTGTGAGTTAGTGATATTAAACTTTGTGAATGGGTGTTTAAGTGTGAATGAACTGTGAAGTTTTTAGTAATCGGCATATGAATGGATGAGATTGTAGGTGACAGACAAGAGATCATTAATATGAATTAGGAATAGGGTTGGAGCCAGAACTGATCCTTGTGGCAAGCCAGCATTAACTGAATGGAAATTGGAATATAGATCATCTAATTTTACTCTTCTGTTTCTGTCGCTAAGATATGAAGAAATCAGAGGAACAAGAGACGTTAGTCTATAAGAAGGGAGTTTCGAAAGCAGGGAACGGTGCCACACTCTGTCAAAAGCTTTAGAAATATCAAGGGCTACTGAATGAGTTTCTCCATGTTGGTCAATTGGTTGATGGATTGTGTGAGTCAGAAAACTGAGTATATCGGTGGTGGATCCTTCATGGCCAAAACCATATTGTCTATCACTCTTTAAGTTCTTAGATTCAAGATGTTTATCTATGTGCATGTTCATTACAATTTCAAATACTTTGCCAAGAGAAGACGTGATGGCTATTGGTATGTTTTTTTTTTTTTATGTGGGGAAGAAGGGAACCAAAGGCAATGAGCCCGCAAAACTGTTCCTTCCAACAGAAAAACAAAATACAAGAGAGAGCCAAATTTAAGATCAAATCCTTTCGAGATGCCTTGACACACTGTGTTTGAAAGACTGGAAATCATAGGAAGCGGGAAATACAGACAGAGGGAAATACAGACAGAGGGAGACAGTTCCAGAATTGATCTGTTGCATAAATGAAGGACTGAGAGTAACGGTTAACACTTGCATTAGAGTTGGACAGAAAAGGGTTGAGAGTTTGTTGCTAGACGGGTGCTATGTACCCATCGTAGAATTGGAGGAATGCATGCAGACAGTTCAGATGAACAGTGATCACTGAAGTGGCGATAGCAAAGAGATAAAGATGCAATATTGCAGCGAAGAGACAGAGGTTGAAGGGAGTCAGTAAGACGGGGAGAGTTAATGAGACGAAAAGCCTTTGACTCCACCCTATTGAGAAGAGCTGTATGTGGGGAGCCTCCCCACACATGAGAGTTGTACTCCACACAGGGGCGGATAAAACCCCTGTATAGAGTCAACAATTGTGCAGGGGCAAAGAAAGAACGGAGTCGGCTTAGCACACCCAATCTCTTGGAAGCAGATTTTACAAGAGATGTAATATGATCTTTCCAAGACAAGTCCCGAGCAAATGAGACCCCAAGCATATTCAACGATGATGCAGGATTAAGTTGGGTATTATTAAACATAAGTGGGTATACCTGTGGAAGATTTTGTCGGGTTGATAGGTGCAAAAACTGAGTCTTTGATGCATTAAAAACAACCAGATTATTTTTACCCCAGTCAGAGATATGAGCCAAGTCAGACATTAGGTGTGTCATAGCCTCATCTCTTGCCTGTTGAAGTAACTGCTGAGATGGACGTTGTGAGAATTGGAATGGAAAGGTGAAGGGTGGAGTCATCAGCGTATGAGTGGATAGGGTTAGATGTACAGCTTAGAAGGTCATTGATGAATAAAAAGGAAGACAGTAGGTGATAGGACAGTGCCCTCAGGAACACCACTGTTAATAGATCTAGGAGAAGAACGATAGCCGTCTACAACAGCGGCTATAGAACGACCAGAAAGGATGCTAGAGATGAAGGCACAGATAGAAGGATAGAAACCGTAAGAGGGCAGTTTGGAAATTAAAGATTTATGCCAGACTCGATTGAAAGCCTTTGAGATGTCAAGTGCAATGGCAAAACTTTCGCCAAAGTCCCGAAAGGAGGATGACCAGAGTCTGAAAGGTAGGTGAGAAGATCGCCTGTGGAGCGTCCCTGACGGTACCCATACTGACGATCAGAAAGAAGGTTGTAATAGGAAAGATGCTTAAAAATTTTTCTATTAAGAATAGACTCAAAAACTTTTGGGATACAGGATGTTAAAGCAATTGGACGATACTTAGAGGGTTGGGAATGGTCATCCTTCTTTGGGACCGGCTGAATGAGAGCAAACTTCCAGCAAGAAGGAAAGGTACAAGTTGACAGACAAAGGCGAAAGAGTTTGCCTAGGCAGGGTGTAAGCACAGAAGCACAGTTCTTGAGAACAACAGGAGGGACTCCATCAGGCCCATATCCCTTACTAGTAATGAGGCCAACAATGGCAGAAAATACATCAGCTGAAGAAATTTTAATATTAGCCATGAAGAAGTCAGAGGGGGGAAGTGATGGAGGAACAGCACCGGAATCGTCTAAGGTGGAATTGGAGGAGAAAGTCTGAGCGAAGAGATCAGCTTTATCAGTAGAAGAAATAGCTACAGAGCCATCAGAGTAGAATAGAGGAGGGAATGATGAGGTAAAGTTGTTAGAAAGGTTTTTGACAAGGTGCCAGAAGGAAAGGGAAGAGTTCGAGTTAGAGAGTTGAGAGCATTTTGTACGGATGAAATTATTTTTAGCAGAGCGAAGAACAGACTTAGTACGATTCCGGGCAGAAATGTATAAAAGATGTGATTCA
>NW_027644156.1:0-4995 GCF_032717465.1 Coenobita brevimanus
AGGACTCAGTGTCCCCTCAATGCTAGATCTCATATTTACTAGGAAAGAAAACGATACTGACAATTTAATATATCACCCTCCATTCGGCAAAAGCGACCATGCAGTACTAAATTGCAACTTCAGGATTGCATATGACATAGATAACAGCAATGAAAGTTATAAAAAGAGCCTAAACTATACAAAGTGAAAGTATCATGACCTAAAGAAGTACTTCTTAGAAATTGATTGGGAAAAGGAGCTTAGAGGACAAGATTTAAATGCTATATATGAGAAATTCTGTGAACTTTATGAACGAGGAGTCCAGAAGTACATCCCACAGCACAAAGAAGCAGAAAAGAAAATAAAGAAATAGTTCAATACAGAATGTAAAAAATCAAAAGAAAAAAGACATTTGTTGTGGAATAGATACAGAAGACACAATAGTGAAAGGGCATATAATAATTACAAACAGGCAAAAAACGATTAAACAAGAATAAGGAGGGAAGCCCAAAAACAGTTTGAGAAGGATATAATAAATAAAAGTAGTGATCAACCAAAGCTATTTTACAGCTACATCAGAAGCAAAACCAAAGTAAAAGATAAAATACAATCCACTACGGACGATGGAATCACCTATACACAAGAGAAGGATATTTATGAAGCACTAAACAAGAATTTCCAATCAGTTTTTACAGAGGAAAAAAAAAATTGAGAGGGATTATGTGGAACATGCATGCCCACACATACTACCAGATATACAAACATTAGAAAAAGAAATTCAGGAGGAGCTAAGTAAATTAGACAAAGGAAAAGCAAATGGTCCTGATGAAATTTATTGTTGGGTGCTACGTGAACGTGCAAAGGAGTTAAGTAAACCATTATTTTTAATTTTCAAGAAATCCTTGAGTCAAGGCAAACTACCTGATATTTGGAAGAAAGCAAACATTGTTTCCTTATTCAAGAAAGGGAATAGACAAAATCCACTTAACTACCGACCAGTATCATAAACCAGTGTTGTAAGCAAGGTATTAGAAAAGCTTATAAGAGAAGCTTGGGTAAATCATCTATAAGAACACAGTATGATAACAGAAAGACAGTTTGGTTTCAGAAAAGGAAAATCATGTGTTACTAATCTCTTGAGCTACTATGACAGAGTAACAGACACATTACAGGAAAGAGAAGGATGGGTGGACAGTATCTATTTAGATTTAAAGAAAGCATTTGACACAGTACCATACCAGAGACTTTTATGGAAACTGTACCATCAAGGAGGAATTCGAGGCAAACTGTATTGTTGGATGCAAGATTTTCTCATGAAAAGAAAAATGAGAACAGTACTAAGGGGAAATTACTCATCATGGAAAGAAGTGACTAGTGGAGTACCACAGGGCTCAGTGCTGGCAGCAATCATGTTTTTAGTGTATATAAATGATATATACAGTAACACTGGAAATGAAAGCTATCTAAATATGTTTGCATTTGATGCAAAAATACAAAGGAGAATTACTAACACAGACTCTTGTAAAGAGCTACAAGAAGAATTAAATAAACTTCATGAATGGAGTAATACATGACAAATGGAATTCAGTGTGGACAAATGTCATGTAATCAAGTTTGGTAAAAGTGGAAAAAGACCTGATTGGGATTATATGTTAGGAAATAAAACCTTACACACATCAGAAAGAGAGAAGGACCTAGGTGTGATTGTCAATAGCAGACTATCTCCGGTTGACCACATCAGTAAGAAGGTACGAAACATGTATACACTGCTTGCCAATACGAGAATACCGTTTACATACATAAATTAAGACATGCTAAGAAAGATAATAACATCATTCATCAGACCAACCCTGGAGTATGCATCAGTAGTATGGAGTTCTCATCTAAAAAAACACATAGACAAGATTGAAAAAGTTCAAAGGGCCTCTACAAGATGGGTACCAAGCTTAAGGGATCTAAGCTACGAGGAAAGACTAAATAAACTTAATCTACCAACACTACTGGAGAGAAGGAAAAGAGGTGACATGATTATGCTATATAAATGCATATCAGGGAAGGAGAAAATAGACATAAATGATTACTTAACGTATGGGGAAGCATCAGCAAGAGGATACTGCAAAAAATTGCATAAAAAGAGAGGTGATAAAGACGTAAGGAAATTTAGTTTCCCAAATAGAGCAATTGATCAGCGGAATGCACTACCGAATGAAATAGTGTGTGCCAAAACAATTCACAAGTTTAAGGATATGTACGATAAATATGGTTTAAGACGCGAGACAGTACGAGCTTGACTCATTCCTGTAAAGATACAATTAGGTAAGAACAATTAGGTAACAACACACACACACACACACACACACACACACATATATATATATATATATATATATATATATATATATATATATATATATATATATATATATATATATATATATATATATATGATTTCTGCTAGAGATGTACAAAAATGGCCTAAATAACAACATTTTTATCCGATTATGTTTACAAAGTGCATTTACAATCGTTCAGCAGTCTGAGCTACATATATTTCATAGTACCGTGTTTTGTATACAGATCTGTAGCCAGAATTTCATTTCGAGGGGAGTCGTTAGCTTAATCATATGCTCCTTTCCATTTTTTTTTTAAGCTATATTTACTTAATTTCAGTTTATGGTTTGCTGAGAGTGATCAACTGATCATTCAGTATTAGGCTATATAAAGCTATTGTTTTGAAATGTCAATAGTTTTCTGTGGGGATCCACCCATATCCCACCGGGTGCAGAATTGGTTGTGTTGCGTGTATCGACTCCGATTTTTGTCCTTAATTTTTCACGGAAATAAAGAATTGATTAAGACCACATGTTTTAGTTTGTCCATCACATATTTTGGTGAAAATACATAACATAAAGAAATGAAATGGCCAAAATAACATTTTTATCCGACATCGGTTGAGCTGTCATGTTTTATCTCAATTATCTGTATCAGTTCAAATGAGTTGACAGCAGAACCGAATACTCCTCTCGAAGGAGAGCGATTTCAAGAAATTGAATTTCCTGGTGCTGGCAAATTGTATATTAAGAACGAGATGTCTGCAGGAGAGCTGTGCTGAAAGTATTATAGTGTGTGTGTGTGTGTGTGTGTGTGTGTGTGTGTGTGTGTGTGTGTGTTATGAACCGATGAGGTGCGAAAATACATAGCATATGAAAGGATTGACTCTTCACCGGCGGTAACCGTTAGATTGAGCCCAGATCGATAAATGAACCTGATAATCCCTGATGCAGAATGGATCCCAGTATATCCATTCCATGAAAAATAAAAGTCCAGTAAAATCTCCATTGCTTTATAACATTTCGTTGATTCATTAGAGCACGGACGATGCAGGCGATAGCGAGGGGTGGGGAGAAGGTAAAGAGGAAGGCATGGAGGAAGGAGAGAGATAGAGAGTGGACTGGGGGTAAGAGAGGGAAGGGGCATGGAGAGGTGGAAGGAAAAGGAGGTGGGTAAGAGGGGAAGAAAGATGCAGGGCAGGGAGTATGAAAAGAATAGAGAGGAAAAGAAGGAAGAGGAAATATGGGGGAGAGGAAAATAGGAGACACTACACAAGGGTGATGAGGATGGTTCGTCAAAATTCATGACTAAAACACCAATCAGAACAGCAAATCATTGCAAACCACGCCATGTACTTCACGATGATGGCAGCAAACGTTGGTGGCGAGGAGAGAGAGAGAGAGAGAGAGAGAGAGACAGAGACAGAGACAGACAGACAGACAGACAGACAGACAGAAAGACAGACAGACAGACAGACAAAGGCCGATTGACGGAGAGATAGACATTAATAGAGAAATGCAAAGAGATTGACAGAAAAGAAGATATATAGAGAGACGGGGAGGGGTTGATGAGAAAGGATGAGCGGGAGAGGAAAAAGCTTGAAATGATAGTGAGAGGACTAGAAAGGTACTGGAGTGTCGGTAGACACTCTTTGTAGGGATGGCGCTGACGTGCCCATAAGCCTTAACAAAATTAGTGTAATCCTTCGTCACTCCCAGACACGGAGGGACAAAATAGTTTTAAGCATATATCCTTAATCTTTATGCCTACTGTATATATTGTCACGAATCAATTCGCGACATTTCCGTTTTGTGAGAAGCCACGAACTATTAGTGGAAAACTCACTGAGTATCGCTCAGTAAACCGTTTCTCCCTCCATTCCGGGGTATACTTTTCAAAACATTCGTCACCGTTTTCAAAAGTGACCGATTTAATGCACGTCACTAAGTGCGCTACTGAGCGATACAATTGTTTCTTTATCGTTCGCCTCTGCTTCCCTCAACCGTTAGCCACGCCTTGCGTCCTGCCCATACAATGTATTTGAATTCAGTCTTGTGTTTGCTGTGACGGAGAAAGGTTCAGTGCTCAGAAGTGGAGAGGTCAGCTAGCACCCCAAGCTCCACTAGTACAGTAATCCCAGAACTCCCACCTTAGTGGTGATACATAGCATTCATCGACTGGTATTTCTTTTGTGTATTTTGTAGTTTTAAGAGCTTAGTTAAGGTGTTTTTCCCTAGGCGTAAGTATTTAGCTTTTGAGTGAGTGAGTGAGTGCATCTCATTTAATTTGATTTGAATTGTAACGTTAAATTTATTTTTTGTGATTAATAAATTTAACAGTTCTTTTCTTTGAGCTTAATGTAAGTAAACTCTTGTTTCATTTAATCCAAATTAAGCTTATTTTCCATATAGCTCCTAGCTTGCATAAACATCTACTATTCATAACTGGTACTTAGACCAGTCTTGTTGTATTAACTTAAAATCCGTTGTGCCAGGAGTTAATGCATCAGCAAGAACCTGATGTTATTATTATTAGTATTAGTTATTTATTGTCAGGGGTGATGTAACTTTCTCCAGAGGCTAACAGTACAGTAATTCAGCAATTGTGAGTAATTAGTCTCTGCTGTGTACTGTTGAGGAAGTTTATAAATTCTCGTTCTCAGAGAATCGTGCTAAGCCAGCGTAA
>NW_027644157.1:0-23976 GCF_032717465.1 Coenobita brevimanus
GGGGTGGGTTGGCTCCGGTACCTTTTATAGGCCCTTTCCTTGTTGCGGACAGCATTAGAACAAGCGTGATTAAACCAAGGCTTTCGTACATTAGTCAAAGGATATGAGAAATGAATGTATGCTTCCATGCCCGAAAGAATAACCTCCGTAATGCGCAAGGCACACCCAGATGGCTCCTGGCCATGGAAGCAATAATCATTCCAGGGAAAATCAAAGAAGTACTGCCTGAGGGCCTCCCAATCCGCAGCTCCAAAGTGCCAGAGACGACGTTTTTTGGAGGGTCCGCAGGCCGTACCGGAGCGATAGGACAGGTTAAGGTGATAAGGTTGTGATCGGAGGAGCCCAACAGAGAGAAAAGATTAACAGTGTAAGCAGAAGGATTAGTTGGAAGGAAGAGATCAAGTATGTTGGAGCTCTCTCCAAGGTGGTCAGGGATACGGGTAGGGTGCTGTACAAGCTGCTCTAGGTCATTAAGGATAGAAAAGGTGTAGGCTTGTTCACTAGGTGGCTCAGTGAAAGGAGAGGAGAGCCAAAGGTGGTGGTGAACATTGAAATCTCCAGGAATGGAGACTTCAGAGAAAGGAGAAATGGATAGAATGTGTTCCATCGTAGAAGTAAGATAGTCAAAGAATTTTTGATAGTCAGTAGAATTAGGAGATAAGTAAACAGCACAGATATATTTAGCCAGAGAATGACAGGAAAGCCGAAGCCAGAGTGTAGAGAATTCAGAAGAATCAAGTTCAGGAACACGAGAGCAAGATAAGTTGTTGCATATATATACACAACAGCCACCTTTGGCTTTGAAATGAGTATAGAGAAAGTAGGAGGATACAGAAAAGGGTTTGCTGTCAGTTGCCTCAGACAGCTGAGTCTCAGTTAGGAAAAGAAGGTGAGGTTTAGAGAAGGAGAGGTGGTGCTCAACAGAGCGAAAGTTAAAGGAAAGGCCACGAATGTTGCAGAAATGAAGAAGAGAGTCAGACAGTGGTTCCAGACACCTTGAGTTGTCACCGGGAGAGGGGCTGAAGGTGGGGGCATTTATGGTCCCCCCCCCCCCGGGGACTCCGAGGCTATGTTATTCGACGCCATTTTTTTTGAAAAATTTGAAAAGGAAGTGTGGCGTGTACTGTGTATGTAGTTTGGTGTTGATAGTTGGAGAAACTTGTATTGGAGAGCATGCTGGTCTACTCTCTGTGTTACTGAGACACTGAAAAAGTTCAGCAAAGGGGGATGGTCGGGACCTAGTCCCAAGGGCTGATGAAACGGGAGCTCCAGCTCTCCCTGTCATCAGCTTTCCATCCACCTTGGGAGTACTGCCCTGCTCGACTGGTGCTACAGTCTACTAATCAGAGGGGTCAGAGGAAATTCTTTTCTTCGGAACTGGGAGGATACTGGCTTCTTTCCAAGAATCAGGTAATGAAGAAGTAAGTATGCATAGTCTGAATAATTTAGCTAGAACAGAAGCAAGGTCTGGGGAGCACTTTTTCAACATAATTGGAGGGCTTCCATCTCAGCCTGGAGTTTTGTTGGCTAGTAGGCTAAATTGTCTAGGATGGAGTTTATGCGTCTAGTTTGAATTTTAAGTGGAGCAGTTTCGGAAGAGTCAAGTTCTAGAATTGAGACTTTCTGGCTATTTCATCCAACGTAGAATTTCTGGCAAATGTACTGGCAAGGATATTCGTTTTACCACATGGGACATTTGTAATGTTACCGTCTGAAGATTTTAGGGGGGGGGGTGATGACTCGTTGAAGTTATTATTGAAAGAACTGAGAGTTGACTAGAGTATTCTATTGTCTTTAGGATTATTTAGTAGTTTGGATGCTTGTTTATGAAAAAGTTTGATTTAGCGAGATTTATTACTGATTTTCCATGGTTTCTAGCATTTTTAAATTGACTGAGTGATTCAGATTTTTTCTAAGTAAGAGTCATATGCCAATGACTTCTGGACCGTTGCTCTGGCACAATTATTGCTATAAAACCATTTCAAGGAGTCCGATCTTTTAGTGAACTGTTTACTTAGTATGAACAGTTCCATACCAGCTCGTGTTAAGTCATTAATGTGGGACTTGGTAGAACTGATGTTGCAACGAGATGGGACAGTGTGGGTGTGTAAGTGCGGTTTGGTGAGTGTGAGTGGGTAGTGGGAAAGTAGGTGTACAAGGATTAGGGCCCATAAGTGAATAGGTCCATGGTAGGAATAAGTCATGGGGAGTATATCCTTGGGGAAGTGGTCATAAGGGGGTGATACGTGTCCACGGGGTAAAATGAGACCTTAAGGATCGTCTTCCATAGTGGCAGGGGTAGCTTTCTAGGGTCCAAGGCAATGCTGGTAAATATGGTAATATTTTTTTTTCCCTGCACAGCACCGGGAACCCAGCCATGTCCTTTTTACTCTGACATAAAATTACCCTCTCCATCGTAAATGCTGACTTGTAGCAATAAATTAACATTAGTTTATGATGCTAATCAAGGGAACAGAGGTATGAAGAGCTTGTCGAGTTGCAGCATTATCCTTTTCTGCTACTGAGCTACATGAAACTAGTTACAAGAGTATGAACATCCGGCTAGGGTGAAACACCGATAGCTGTCTCTGTTCCTAAGGTTACTCTATGTCCTTTTCTACCCTTCTGATCAATTTTGCTTGTCAGTCTCTCTCTCTCTCTCTCTCTCTCTCTCTCTCTCTCTCTCTCTCCAAGGAATGTCAGTGGTATTAAACATCTCTTCTCCCAATCTCCATTTTCCTCCCTCCATCCTATTTCCCCATTATATCTAATCTCTCCCTTGCTCTTTCCACTTTCCCTATCCGTGTATGATCTATCATTTCTGCTCTGTCCCTGTCTTGTCTCTACATGTCCGTCTGTGTCACAAAAAAATCTCAACAACCATTCCAGGAGCACGAAAATGTCTTTTCTCCTTCCCTACCTTAAGTAACAAACTGAGGTATTTTATACCAAGAGAGAGAGAGAGAGAGAGAGAGAGAGAGAGACAGAGAGAAACAATTTCTCATGTGTCTCTCTCTGCAAGCGTATTGGTACGTCGGTTCCTGGAAAAGCATTTGTCTTCTGGCTGGTGCGTCAGGGTACATCCTTGCTCACACTCATAGTTCACACTTTGGACTGCTAGTTTAAGAGAGAGAGAGAGAGAGAGAGAGAGAGAGAGAGAGAGAGAAAACAGGAGATAAAAAGCCGGAGATTAGGCAGGGATGTAGCAATCGTAAGAACAAAGAAACTGAGAAATTTAATCTGTCCTCAGTATCATCATTCCTCTCTGGCCCAAATCTTCTGAATATTCCTTATTTCATATTTTTTCAACAATCTTGTTCGTGTCTCCTGAACAGCGTTTTTTTTTTTTTTTTTTATCTCGACCCATTTCCATTGTGAAATGTGTGTGATTGTTCTGTTCTGTGCATTGTTTGTCATTGTTTCTGGGCCATACCTCACCCCTTCTATTAGGTGGGAATTAGCCTTGGGGTGATGATCATGACTGGAAAAACTATAATGGTGATGGGTCCTATGCCTCACTCGAAGCAGAGGAAAACTGTTTACTGTTAGCTGGAATATAATGCTGGAGCTGTCCCAACTTTGACAGTTTTGTTGATAGCATACTAACACCCAGGTACGACCGATTCTCAGCAGAAATAATTCATTTTGTATGTTGACTGGAATAGAAAATTAGAGTTGTCCCGACCATGAGTATTAACATTCATGGATACGTATGACTTAACTGAAAAAATAAATCCTTATTGACTAGGTGAAATAAAGTACTAGAGATGACGCATGTCCTTCACGGCTCTATCAGTCTGTTGTGCACTTGCCCCTGTGGAGGCTCTATGGCATCACTGTCGAATCTCAGTTGCCTGCAGCTACATCGGTTTAGCTTCAGTCATCTCGTAATTACAAAAGAGTGGCTGATTAAATGTATGGTGAATCTCTTTACACAGCCGAATGTGCAACGTGGCACCAAAATCAAAGAAGCCAAATTACATTCTTATATTCGTATTCCAACTATCGTGATCGTTTGTTGACGATTTCCAATTTTCAGCGAATCATGTCCCCCCCCCCCCCCCCGTCCGTCAGGAGTTGTTTCATTTATACACGATTAGCCCAAAAGCTATACATCTGGTTGTAATACTTTTTGCATCATTGCACTTAGAATTATATATCGATGCCAATTATTTACATTTGTTGAGTAAAACATGACTTTGTCCAATATTTCACTGTTAAAGTGGTGGTGTAATGAGGGTGTAGAAGCTGCAATTAAGGAGAAAAGAAGGCTTTTCCGGGAATGGAAGAAGGGTGGTAGCAAAGAGGAATATTTGGCTGCCAAGCGTAGGGCTAGAAGAGAGGTATACAGGGCAAAGTCTGAATCACAGAGACAATTACTTGATAACCTAAATCATGGGGAAAGGAAAAATATATTTAGGATGGCAGGTCAGGTGAAGAGGGATAATCGGGATATCATAGGTGAGCAGTGTGTGAAGAATGATGAAGGAAGGGTAGTGATGAACAGTGAGGATATTAAAGATGCAAGGAGAGAGCATTATAACTGGTTGTTGAATAAGGAGTTTGACTGAGACAGGGAAGGTTTGGAGCCAGCAGATCCAGTGTCTGGCCCTTGGCCTTTGATTGATACTGCTACTGTGAGTGAGGCAATAGGCAGGATGAGGGTGGGGAAGGCAGCAGGTGTGTCTGGGTTGACTGCCGAAATGTTGAAGGCCTCAGGCGATATAGGGTTGAGTTTAGTCACTGACCTGATAAATAGGATTATTTATGAGCGTGTTGTCCTAGACGATTGGCTGAAGAGTGTAACTGTAAATGTGTATAAAGGGAAGGGTGATGCCCTGGAAAGAGGAAATTATAGAGGTATAAAGCTTTTAGATCAGATAATGAATGTAATGGAGAGAGTTTTAGAAGTTATGATTAGAGAAAGAGTGAATATTGATGAGATGCAGTTTGGGTTTATGCCAGGTAGGGGGACCACTGATGCCATATTCATTGTTCGACAGCTTCAGGAAAAATATATTGGTAGGAGAAGGGATCTTTATTTTGTTTTTGTTGATTTGGAAAAGGCCTTTGACAGAGTCCCTAGAGAGGTGGTGAAGTGGGCAATGAGGAAGCTTGGCTTGGAGGAGTGGCTGGTTAGGGTGGTTATGGCCATGTATGTGGGTGCTTACACCCAGGTGAGAGTGAATGGAGATTTGAGTGATGAGTTTTCCGTGAATGTTGGTGTGCATCAGGAGTCAGTCTTGAGTCCCACGTTGTTTATCATGGTACTTGAAGCCCTTTCACGTGACTTTAGAAACGGACTCCCGTGGGAGTTGTTGTATGCTGATGATTTGGTGTTGATTGCAGAGAATGAAAGGGAGGCGGAGGAAAGGTTTAGGAAGTGGAGAGATGGTATGGGGCAAAAGGGTTTAAGGGTAAATGCAGATAAAACAAAAATGATGATATCTAGGGTTGGTGGCGGTACTGTCAAAGACGAGGGAGAGTGGCCATGTGCAGTTTGCCACAAGGGCGTGGGAAGTAATTCCATCTTGTGCGGTGTGTGTGATAAATGGGTGCATAAGAGATGTAGTGGTATCAGAGGTAGACTGCGAGATAATGCTGATTTTATGTGTACGGCGTGCCGGGGTCAGCAGGTGGAGAGTGTCAGACGTGAAAGGATTGAACTTGCTGGTAAATCTCTTGAGTGTGTGGAAGAGTTTTGTTATTTGGGAGACATGTTGTGTGCTGGAGGTGGGGCTGGAGCTAGCTCTGTGGCTAGGTTTAGAAGTGGTTGGAAGAAGTTCAGGAAGCTCTTGCCTCTCCTGACATTGAGAGGGCTCTCCCTACGTGCTAAGGGGTCTTTGTATGCAGCATGTGTTAGGAGTGTAATGCTGTATGGCAGTGAGACCTGGGCAGTGAAGGAGGAAGATATTCGCCGGCTCAGACATACAGAAATGAAAATGATTAGGTGGATGTGCAGTGCGTCCCTGCGTCCAAGGCCTGGAGGGACTGGGTTTACAATGGTAGAGTTGAGAGGTAGGATGGGACTGGAGTGTATTGGTGTTGTGATGAGCAGAGGTAGATTGAGGTGGTTTGGACATGTGGAGAGCTTGGGGGATGATAATTGGGTGAGGAAGGTGAGAAGTGTTAATATTGGGGGTGGGGTTATGAGGGGTAGCCCGAGAAAGACATGGGACGAGGTCATTAAGTGTGACCTTAGGGTTAAGGGACTGAACAGGGAGGCTGCAATGGATCGTGCTGTGTGGACAGCCGCCATTAAGTGACCAAGGCCGACACATGCAAGCATGTTGGGGCCTTTAAAAACGAAAACGAAAACGAAAGTGGGGGATTGTTTTTCAACTGCACCTCCCACAGCTTGGAACCGATGAATGACTACATTGACGCAGGACAACTGCCCAATTAATTTCCTGTAATATAGAGCCGATGGGAACAGTTATGGGCCAAAACACCCCAGTAAAATATTTCAATCGACATGAAAATGAAATAGGCCTATCTGTGATGTAACTGCACCCATCCTGCCAAATTTCATCACAATCCTTTTTTCGAGTTATTATTTTTTTCTGTGCTATCCACACAAGCACATGGCTTTGATTATAGTATATTAGATGATTGTATGGGGCTAATATCTTAATAATCCCAGAATGGTGTATAACAGACAAAAATGAAATTTTCTGTGATAAACCTTGGACAAGAACACTTACAACAAAAAGAGCACTCAAGGACAAGAAGCACAACAGCCACTCACATTAGCTGGTCAAATGGCCGAAGATTTGGCTTGCACAAACGCCCAGTGAAGTGATGACCTGATTCCCAGTACCTTTCGCTTAAAAACTGATAACTGACAACTGCCACGGCTCCGCTATATTTCCTATATTGCATACAGGAAAGAGCCGTATTTAGGTAAACGCCAAAAAGCAATATATAAATGTTGTTACCGTGTATATCTCACATTACATGAGAGGAAACCACAATACACTCATATTGAGATTCCAACTGTACGAAAGAATATGAAACACACAGCCTATTGCTGAATGGTTTCAGGGTTAAAATGCAGAGAAACTCTCGTAATGCTTGTTTTACATCCTAAATCAACAATACTGAAGGGAAAATATGTCAAAAATGAAATCTATTGTTAAAAGTAATGTCCAAATCAAGAGTGTCATCAAATAACGCAAAGTAGCACCTAAAAGTATATGATTATCCACATTTAAATCTCTATGAGGGATCAAATTCAGGTGGAAAAACAAAGCCATAAGTGCAACACCGTGAGTGCTGTCAGCAAACAGTGGAGTAACAAAAGGCAACAAAGAGGACTATCCACTGATTTTAGTGAAAACATGAAATTATTGGAGAACTACCCTAACCTGGCCCAGATTTTTGTCCTTTTGCAGCTTCTCACTTAGTCCATTGGAGGTAAGACAATACTATGGCTCCACAGTATTTCCAAGGCACTTCTTCAGACTAGCATCATGATTTAGTATTTATATATTTTTACAACTCAGCATTCAAGATGACGATAAGGCAACTATAGACCAAGTAAAAAGGGTGGTCATTTTATGCTGAGGATGACATTTCAACATGTAATAAAATCTATAGCGCATATTCATGAAAGAAGATGGAAAGAGAGATGGTCAAAAGCAAACGTGACAATGAAGAGAACTAAAGACAAAGTTGGTGGGACAAAAAAGGGGGGGGGGCCCAAGTGACAATGAAGGATGTAGAATTACACATTCGATCACTGCGTGATTATTACTGACGTATGACGGCGCAAGGCTGGCGCCTGGCTCTTGGGTGCAACCGAAAACGTGCTAGATATTGCTTGCTATTTAATTATTGTTATTTATCTAAAATATTGAAAACGAACCTTAATTTACATTTTCACAAAATCAAATAACTCTTATTTCTTCAAGACCATAATTTAAGTTTGGAGAACAGGCAATTTATGAAAAACATTTAACCCTCGAAGGCACGTTGATGCAAATCGCATTCTTTGTGGTTTGGCATGTAAATGCATATAGATGCGAATCACGTTATTAAGCAGAAGAAACACTGTCAAAAGGAAAGTTTTCAGTCGATTTGTGTCAAATTTTGGTGTATTCTAGTGGGTGTGTCTCTCTTCTGAGGTAAACATTTGACAACACTGTGATTGCTCTGATGAGACAATGCACAGCAGAAAAACCTCCGTATCTCATGACCAGGCGGGCTGAAGGGTAGCACTGCTGTCAGTCGTCCCTTTAATTCCGCCATCTCCCCCCCCCCCACCTGAGGCAGAAGCCATTATTGAAATATTGTGACTGTATAGTGCTTTTAACTATAATGTGAAGTGATTCTATCTATGGAACATAGATATATTGTTTGTAAAGACTGGGGCCCGTTATCAGCCGTTAGGCCTAGAGGCCTAAATGATGCGAGTAATTTACCTTTATAATGAAGCCAGTACTTATATTTTGTGAAACATATAGTGCCTGGATTAGTGAAATAACTGACCTGCCATAGCAGGCATTATGTATGCCATAGAGATATACCATAGTCGCCAAGGAAACAAGTGGTCATGTACGCCATAGAGTCAGGAAGGGGATAATAGAGGAGGTTGGGATGGAATCATGTGACAGTGTTTTATATTGCATATGGTTCAGTGTGAAATATCCGTATAAAATAGTGCAGCGAGTGTTCATCGAGAAATATTGTGTGCATTGACTGACTTAGCGCAAACCTAGCGCAAGCATCAGAGACAACAAATATGCTACACAATCACGGACTTCAGTGAAAAGGTATTGTACCAATCTCAGACAGTGCTAATATTGCATATGGTTTAGTGTGAAACAACCGTATAAAATAGTGCAGCGAATGTTCACCGAGAAATATTGCTGCATTGACTGACTTAGTGAAAAAATAGCGCAAGTATCAGAAACAACAAATATGCCACACAATCACAGACTTCAGTGAAAAGGTATTGTACCAATCTCAGGCAGTGCAATAATGCGTAAGGTCTAGTGCGAAACATACAAATAAAATAGTGCAGCGAGTGTTCACTGAGAAATACTGAGTGCATTGACTGAGCGAAAACCTAGCACAAGGATCAGAGACAAGAAATATGCCACACATATATATGTATGTTGTGCAGCGAATGTTCGTGGAGAAATTTACTGTGTGCATCGCATGTGTAGTGCAAGGAGGAGAGAACAAAATACACCACACACACACACACACACACACACACACAGTACATAACTCCTCGTCTTCAAACCCTTCAAGGACCTGCCAACATCTCAACATGTCTGGAGGAAGTTAGTTATCCGTATTTTGTTGATTTGTATATTGACTTATTTCTATATTTCTGTATTTCTTACACAAATATGTATTGTTTTTTTTTTATATATACACATATGAGATACAAGAAAGTTCAGCTTGAGTATCACTACCTAGCGAAAAGACTGGTGGTCATGTCGAGTTTCTGAGAGCACTATGAAAAATATATTTTACGTGTATACTTTGAGTAAAAGAAGAAAATAATAAAACACAACGAGCGAAAATATATAGGTGTGGATGAGGCAGGGAAAGGGAGTGTTTTTATCTCGCTTGCGACCAGGAGGAGTATTCTACGTTTGTCATCCATTTACTCGAAAACTATTGGACATATCGATTTCCTGTAAGAACCATGATAAATATCAGTGAATTCTACATATGTACAGGACATAACAATGTAATATCTCTGACGAAAAGTCGTTGTTACGTAGGCGGGAATATAAAGGTTATTGTGCGCACATGACGAAAGTGCAACACGGCCGTGAGTACCTGGTAGTTTTTTGCGATTTACTCGGAAAGTATGAGGCCTATCAAAAATCGGCATGGACCAAGAGAAAGCTCATGAAATTCTACACATGATTATAAAATAAAAACATAACGTGCGAGAAATCTTGTGCAGAAGAGCTCCCTGCACAAATATCTTTTTTTTTTTTTTTTTCCAAAAATGGCTTTCAGTTTTTGGCTATTTTCTCGAAAACTGCAAACCGTATCGTAACCAGCCTTTTCCATTAGAAAGCTGAAAAAATTCTCTATCAAAACTTCTAATAACATTTTTCTGTATGATGGAACTTATTCGAACTAGGATGTTGGGAAGTGAAATTGACGTTCGTAAAAGTTTACTCACAGTGGCCTAATGTACTTTTATTCATAGTTTTTTTTTTTTTTTCGCATATCGGCTAGAACAAACATTGGCGAATAAGATATGTAGGTTTCATGGCAATATATAGAGCTTTGGGTGGCGAAAATAAGGCAAGAATACATGTTTTCAGCGGCACGCGGGCGGGCGGGGGGAAGGGAGGTGGAGTAAAATCGTGTATCGGCAAAACTTATAAAACTTATGCGTGCGCGAGAGGGTTAAGAAAGATTGACAGATTGAGCGAGTTTAGTCAAAAACTTAAAGAAAGCGAGTCATTCCATGCTTGGGCAATCGTGCACCCGACCAAAACGTATCTGCCCTGAAATGGCAGGTATCATTCTGAAACATGGATGAAACATTGCACTGTATGGGACATCCTGTGATTTAAGGGAAAATAATATTATTATCTTTGGTAAATTTATAGAGCTCAAAGTCGAAAAAAAAAAACAATATCACACATAGTGTGATATATGTTTGAGGCACCTGATTTATAGATTCGTGTGTGCCTGCAGAACTCGCTTATTTTCAAAACCATCGTACCCTAAGAGGCAGATACTTTTTGGGAGGGTGTACTTTGACCTTGATCTTTGGCAGAATAATCTCAAAATCGAATCACACCTTACTTGTCTAACTCATAATACCCTCCACCAACTTTGGTTTAAATCAGATCAGACTGTTTGAATAGACTGCCCAGTTAGGCTACTCTGAGCATTGATAGTTCTCTTTGAGCTTGACCTTTGAGTGATAGTTTTCAGCATCAAATTCCTTTATCTTTGATTTCAACTGAATCAGAAATACCTGCTCAGTAGAGCGAGCCAGACACCACCACCCTAAGAGGAGGGTATAGGGAGGTGACCCCCAACCCACAAGGAGATGACGGGCAGGCTTTATTGACTGCCAAGCCTTCCAAACGTAAACGACACATTTTCCCCATGACCCAACGCCCTTCTTCCTCACAGCCGGACCACTAGGCAGTACGCAGTCTGAGTGCACTACACTCTGACAGAGGAAACACTTGCCAGAATCAGTGTGGGACTTGCATATGAAAAGTCTCAAGCAAGCCCTCGGATGTGGTATCCACCAGATCAGCCTCCATAAAAGGAGAGGACTCAGGAGGAGCCTCTTGACTTGCTACACCCCAGGGGAGTAGTGGCACAGTAGCACCCACTGGGTCTGCTGTGGATGGAGTGACCACCGGTTCTCCATCCTCTGCCACCCACCTTTGGGAGCCGGCACGTTGGCACGTCCTACGGACGACTTTTGCCAAAACTCCTCAGGAGGGAGGTAGGCCCAGGGGTAGACTTCACCGGAGATACCACTCGGGACAGGCCACCGGTCATCCCCCAAGGCTGCCTCAACCACGACGAACAGAGGACAGACTCCACCGGAGCTGCGGCTTAGCCCAGGAGTGCCCACAGGCATCCTCCTCCTGTCGTCCCCAGGACAGGTGCCCCAGTCCCGACGGCAAAGAGCAAACTCCACTGGAGCTGTGGCTTTCGCCAAGAGAGCCCACCGGGCCTCTTCTTCCCGCCGTCACCAGGTTCTGCGGCACCTGGAGGAGTCCCCTTTGAGTCCTCCTCCGCCCCTGTCCTGAGTAGGAGCTCAGGCAGTGCCCAACGAGGCTGCCTGGCTGAAGGAGTGTCCATCGGGCCTCCCTCTTGTGCCCCAGACCGAAGTTTTGACAAGGTTTGTCAGGCCTGCCATGCCGGGGAGCAGGCCTCTGGTCACTCCCCCTCCGTGAGTCCCTGAGCTCCTATCGAGGGCAGTGCCTCTTGCTCAGCCTGCCCCTCCTGTGGCAGAACGAGGCACCCCTCTCCCTGCCTCTCTTCTTGAGAGAGTGGGATCTGCTTCCCCACAGGTATCCTGCCAGAGACCAGTCCAGGCGAGATGTCCCCAAGGCCATGTGTCCTGTCTCTGCAGCCCCTCCTTCGCCACCCCCAGGTGCTGCCAGACTCCCCTGGAGCGAGAGGCCACAGTCCACCCCTGACGGCTTCCTCCCGCGGGCGAGGCTGCAGCCCCCGGAGTCAGCAAGACACCCCTGAAGCCTGCTGCAGCCACCGGACCTCCCTCGGCGCAGGTGGCCACAGTCCCCTCCTGATGGCCCCCCCTGCCAGACAAGACTGTGGCCCAGCTAGGGAGCCGCCCTCACTGCATCCAACCCTAGGCCCGGGCCTCCCCAGGTCCGCCCCCAGGACCCCAGCTATGACTAAGGTTCAGCACTGTGCTACGTGCCTCCTGGCCCTATTCGACCCTAACTCAGAGGGCCCTGCCTCACCCAGGGCCTCCATAGAAAGAGGGCCACCCACCACGTCACCCACCAACTCCTACAGGACCCGTGGCGACCACACAGGTGACCTACCCCTGGACTACACTCCAGACAGCTTGCCCACAACGCCACCTGCGTTTCCCAGTGTAAGGGCTTTCTCTCCGGTGTATCCGAGCGCCTCTCTCCGCCTACCCCATGAGTAAAAGACTCTGAGGTTTTTCCCCTAGTGACTGTACGACCCTATCCCAGTGCACCAGCACCCCCCTCTTCCCAGTGCTCCCAGCGTTCCCCTCTGCCCCCCCCCATCCCCCTTGTGTTACCTCCTCCATGTGGAAAAGTGAACTCCCCACACAGAAACTCATGTGCAGAGTGTGTGGCGCCAGGTCTCGGGTTGCCCCCAAGTGTGAACTATCCCCCTCCAGTGTTATACACAGCAGACTTGCTTTCCCCCCCCCCTGCAGTACCAGTGTCGTGCCCCTCTCCCCCCCTCTCGGACCTATCCATGTCATTGTAAGCTGATGGTGGTATATAAGGTATACTCCCAGTAATCATCCCCATAAGGAAATCTATGCCACCATTGTATTCTCTCCCTCCCATTCTGGCCCCAGTCACGCGAACAGACAGTAATTGTTATATTCTCCCGTCTTATGTTACGTGCATTTAGCATAAGGGTAGCTAAGGTATCGTGTGTGTCATGCGGATGCATGTAACTAGCATAGGAGGCCGTTCATGTTACATGGGTATATATATAAGGCCTTGAGTATATACTGCCATCTGTGTCACATGTTTGGGTATACTGAGATATATGTGACTGTATTTGCCATATACCTGAGGACAGAGCACACCTGGTGTATTGTGTGGGCCATATGTGTATCACTGTGTGGGAATTGCCCTATATGAGAAAAGGTAGGGTACTGTGTATTGGTCAAACTAACTGAACTAGGTTGAAACATTTAGTGTAAGAACTAGTCTTATGATATTGTCTTGTTATTTTGTGTCACGTAGTTTTCACGGATTGTGTGTGTGGTTGCTTATTGTTAATATGTGTGTCTTTGACCAGTTGTGTTTGGACTTTCCTTCCTTGCCTGTGACTGACCCGGTCGAGAACAAAGAACCCTAGGTCGCATTGTTCTTGAGCCCGAGAAGTCTTGACTCAGAATACGCTGGATAACAGAATCCTCCTAGAAAGTTTAGTCTATGTTGGGTAAAAACTGTGTTAAAAGTTGGCCATGCCATGTGGTCTTGACTTTTGACAACAAACAACAAATCAGCCTCTTAGGTTATTCTCAACTCATCCACAAAGTCTGATTCCAGTCAGATTAACCCCTAAATCGCGGGCTTGTTTTGCTTTGACTTGCGTGTCTGCGGGGATATTTGCTCTCCGACAGACTCTCTAAAAATATTTGCCAAAAATCAGTTATTAGTCCTAGAATATTAAAATTACATATGCTTATGGCACATACCTTCAGCTTTCTCCTGGGATGTTTGTTGAGCCGTCCTCGAGTACCGTAGGACTTGTGGAGACCTCTGAAGTTGGGTAGTGAAGTCTCCACTTTACACTTCCCGACAACCAGTATTATGATTACCACAGTCTGATTTTATCACTAGAAACACTATTCTTTGATTCTCAAATAGTTTGGAATCCATACTCCAAAAAAAAAAAAACTGTGAAAACGATGAAAATTACGAGCGCATATGACCTTCCCACTTGCGATCGTTCGCCGCTGGTGTTCTGTCATTTGTTTTTCATAATAACACTCACACTTTATATTTCTATTACTATATACCTGGGGGTAGGGGGGGTTTTCAAGAATAAGTCCCCCAGTATCCCTGCTTGTTGTAAAACGCGACTAAAAGGGTTGGCGGAGGGTTAGTGCCCCTCCCTGGAAAACAACTAACTAAAAAAACAAACAATAAGCCTCGGACAAGGACTTACCAAACGATGACGACCAATGACAGGACAAAGGACATGGTTATCGGAACGTGGAATGTAAGGGGAGCGAATGATGAGGTGAAAGAGAGAGAGATTGTCCTGGTGCTTGAGGGTGAGAAAGTGGATGTATGTGGAATAACTGAAACAAAATGGGCAGGAGAAAGTGTGAGAGAATGGGAGTATGGATGGGGTATATGTGCAGGAGTAGGTGAGAATGGGAGGGCAAAGGAAGGAGTATGTATAGTTGTGAGTAAAACATGGAAGAAGAGCATAAGATAGTATGGATCAGTTGGCTCAAGGATTGTGTGGGTAAAGTTGAAAGTTGGAATACAAATGTGGGCATTGTGTGTGTGTATGCGCCAATGCAAGATCGTGCTAGAAGAGTGAGAGAAGAGTTCTGGACAAATGTAGAAGTGTGCATGGAAAAGTTTGTAAGGAATGAGAGAGTGTTTTGGATCGGTGATATGAATGGTAAAGTTGGGAATGTGAAGGTAGATGGAATAGTTGGTGAGTGGGGTGTGCCTGCTGAGATAGATGAGAATGGGAGTGCGTTAGTGGACATTTGTGCTGGGAGGGGGTTGGTGATAGCCAATACCCTCTTCAGGCATAAAATGATCCACAGGTATATATGGCGAGTGATGAGAAGGGTGGGTGGTGAACTGAATGAAAGGAAGGCAATGATTGATTATGTGTGTGTGGATGAAAGGATGCGAAGATGTGTAATGGATGCAAGAGCTTATAGAGGCTGGGGGAGTGGACTTTCTGACCACTACTTGGTGGTGGCCAGAATTAGGATTCAAGTAACATGGAGGAATAGAAGAAGGGAAAGACGAGAGGAAGGAGTAGTTGCAAGGAGAGTGGAAAGGTTACAAGAGGATGAGAAAAAGGCAGAGTATAAGAGAGAAGTGGAGGAACGATTGGGCAAATATGAATTGGAGCAGATGGAAGACGTGGAAGGTGTGTGTATGATATTTACAGAAGAAATATGTGCAGCATTTGATGTGGTGTGTGGAAGGAAGAGAAGACGGAGGGGGGTGCAAGGAACAGCGTGGTGAACTGAAGAGGTGAGACAGGCTGTGGCACAAAAGAAGAAAGCATACAATGATTGGATGAGAAATAGGGGCGTGGAAGAATTTGAGAGGCGGAAGAGAGTTATATGTACAAAGAAAGAGAGAGGTGAAAAGATTAGTAAGAGTAAGAAGAGAGTGGATGAGGAATTTGGAAGGAATTTGAGTGTAAAGTGGAGGGACTGTAAGAAAATGTTCTGGAAAGAGGTGAAAAGAGTAAGACAGGGTGGAAGTGAAGTTAGCAGGGGAGTGAAAGATAAAAATGGTAGATTACTAATGGAGAAGGGAGAAAAAGTGCGCAGATGGAGAGAACACTTTAAGGAATTGTTGAACAAAGAGTATGGAAGTAATGCAAGTATAAGTGGCTGGGGAATGGCTGGGAGAAGGAGGGAGGTGAGAAGACAGGAAGAAATCAGTAGGATAGAAGTTGTGGAAGCGATGAAGAAAGTTAAATTGGGGAAAGCCCCAGGAAATGATGGAGTGTGTGGTGAAATGCTGAAGCATGGGGGAGAGATAGCAGTAGAATGGATGTGGAAGATGTGCAGGTTGGCCTGGGAGGAAGGTAGAGTCCCGGAGGATTGGAAGTCAGGTATAATTATTCCCTTGTACAAAGGAAAAGGGGAATAAGAAGTGTGTGGTAATCATAGGGGCATTTGTCTTCTTATTATAATAGGAAAAGTGTATGGTAGGATACTTATTGACAGAGTTAGAGAAAGAACAGAGAAATGAGTTTGAGAACAGGGAGGCTTTAGGAAGGGAAGAGGTTGTGTAGATCAGATATTCATTGTTAGATCTTTAGTGGAAAAGATTCTAGAGAAGGGAAAGAAGTTGTATGCGGCTTTCATAAATTTGGAGAAAGCATATGACAAGGTGGATAGACAAGGATTGTGGAAAGTGTTAAGAATATATGGAGTAGATGGGAAGTTGGTGAATGCTGTGAAGAGTATGTACGATGGTGCGAAGGCTGCAGTGCGTGTGGATGGTGAACTGAGAGAATTTTTCTCTTTGAAAGTTGGGTTGAAACAGGGATGTGTCATGTCTCCATGGTTGTTCAATCTGTACATGGATGGGGTAATAAAAGAGGTACAAGGTAGGGTAGTGGATGTTGGAGTGGCCCTGGTGAGAGAGGATAGTGTTTGGAAACTCCCTGTACTGTTGTTTGCAGATGATACTGTGTTGTTGAGTGAAGACGAAGGGGAGCTGCAAGGCTTGGTGGATGAGTTTGGGAGAGTGTGTAAGAAACAGAATCTAAAGATGAATGTAGGGAAGAGTAAAGTGATGGTCTTTGAGAGAGGTGAAGTCAGTGAATGTACAGCGAGGTTGGATGGTGAGCAATTGGAAAATGTGAGTACGTTTAAGTACTTGGGTAGTGTGATGAGTAAGGATGGAGCTTTGGAGGGTGAAGTGCTTGAAAGGGTACAGCAGGGAAGAAAGGTTGCTGGTTCTTTGAAAGCAGTGATAAGAAACAGGGAAGTGAGCATGAAAGTGAAAAAGTTACTACATGACACTATTGTGATACCAACTCTAACGTATGGAAGTGAAGCTTGGATGTCAAGAGTGAGAGCAGTGGAAATGTAGATGAGACCTACTTGACTTAGCCCTTTAAAATGCCTGCAGCCTGACAAAAAATATTAATAAAAAATAGAAATAAAAGGCAAACCAAACAAAAACTCACCCTAATAGGCTGTCATTTCTCCCTTTGCCTTCAGCACATCCTTCATTCTCTTTGGCATGCTGTCGGCGAGTGATTGAAAATATTCTAGATCCATCTGTGTGTCCCACACTTCGCGTATCACCTCCATGAGGCGAGGTAGGGAGGACACCTGCTTTTCACGCACTTTGTATTTCATCACTTTCCACGCATTTTGAATTGGGTTGAGGTCTGGGCTATTCCCAGGCCAACTCATCACTTCAACATCATTACTCAGTAAAAATCTACCCACTCGTTTAGCGGTGTGGCAGGGAGCTCCATCATGCATGAACACACTGACATCATGTTCATCATAAACAGGTAGCATCAGATCATGCAGAACTTTTTCATAGCGTTCTGCATTCATGGTGACATGTTTTGGTAGGAAATAAATTGAACCAGCCCCCTTACACCCACTAAAACACCCCCACATCATCACTGAAGCACTGTGTTTAACTGTCTTGAGAGTGTAGCGTGGGTCGTACCTGTTCCTCTGCACCGGCCTCCTGACACGTGTTCGGTGTGTTGTGATGATCTGGAAACTGCTTTCATCACTAAACAGGACTTTTCGCCACTGCTCTGTGGTCCAGTCCTTGTGTTGCCTAGCAAAACGAAGGCGTTTGCGTCGCATATTATCAGTCAAGAGAGGCTTGCGAGCTGCAACGCGTGATGGAATGCCCAGGTGGTGTTTTAGGCGGTGTTGAATGGTTCTGATAGCAACGTCCTGGAGAAGCTGGGGATACATTGATTTCAATTCTTTTGCAGTCAGACGTGGGTTCCTAGTCACAGCTAGCTTCAGGAGTCTGTCTGTTAGCAGGGTGGTCTTCCTTCGGCGTCCAGTGCGTTTCTTAAACTGGGGGATGGTGGTGGGAGGCAAGTCACGAGCCGCTGCAAGCAGACGCATTACGGTTGCTTTACTCCGGCCAGTACGCCGACAAATCTCCCTTATGCTCACATTTTCCTCTCTCAGAGTCAAAATCCTTGCTTTTTCAACGTCAGAACACTGTTTGCCAACCATCTTGCACCACTGGAACCATGGAGGGGCGACAGCAATGCGAGAACGAAAAAATCAGGGTCAGGGTGGGTCAGGACCAGCGGCAATTAACCTCCCCTGGCGCTGCCTGAGGGACACTGAGCTCCACAGTTTGTAGGACTCAACACGCGGGGCATAGTTGAATTGCCAGATACCATCAGAAATGGCATAATTTAGCTATAGAAATTTTCACGCAATTTTTTATGAGACCTACTGACTTTGGGGGGAAATGGGAGTAGGTCTCATCTACTTTTGCGGCCACATATTTAAGAGGAGCCTGTGGAGTCACATGGAGAGACAGGCTGACGAATGAGGATATAAAGGAGCGTTGTGGTGTGGATGTGGATGTGATAGAAAGCGTTATGAGGAACACACTGAGATGGTTTGGCCATGTGGAGAGGATGGAGGGTGAAAGACTGACGAAGAGAGTGTATGTGAGTGAGGTGGAGGGGGGAAGAGGGAGGGGGAGGCCGAGGATGAGATGGAGGGATGGGGTGGAGAGTTATATGAGAGAGGGGTGTGTGAGTTGGGAGCAGGGCAGTGAAATGGCGGGGGACAGGGCGACTTGGAGGCGATTTGTTTGTGGCCACTCCAAACGGGATTGAGGCGTCTGGCAATATATAGATAGATAGATAGTTAGATCTACAGTCTTTATCCATAAGTTTCCTTCAGTAATAGTAGTTTATTGTCACTGTAGGCATTCAATTTCTCTTTCAGTAAAATACGTAGCATTCACTTTCTCTTCCTGTATACTAGTGTTGAGAGAGAATCTGTCACTTTCACCTTCACTTTCATAACTCATAGTATTCATACATGCTAGAGTGAAACTTTCACTTTCATTACTCCTAGTATATATACTCATATTCTTATATTACTACTCATTTACATTTCTATTTACATTCTCTATTTTATTTACATTATTTACATTTCTATTTTATTTACACTGTGTTAGGCACTGTCACTTGCAGTAACTTATAAAATTATTTTCCACTGTTCACTTATATTTACATTCATTGCTTTCACTTGCTGTTTACACATTATTTACACATTATTTACATTTCCACTTGCACTGTTTTACTGACCAGAAAGATCGTAGTCACTCTCTATCATTTTCATTGACAAATTAGCCAGTTCACGTTCCACAGCAGTAACTTAGCGCGAACCCGACGTGCTTTCACCTTGAAAGACGACAGTAAACTGAATACAGTGTGGTGGCCTGCCTAGGGTGAGTGCAATGCTGCCAATGTCAGCCTGATGACAGCTGCTAATATATACGTTATGAAATGATTGGCAGGAAATCTAGACAATACATAATAAATTAGGTAGTTCCAGGTGAATGTAAATATCACTTAGGCTCCTCCCTTTCTTCTATATATATATTTTTATTATGAGAATAGATTATATGTCATATTTCAAGGGGAAATAAACAGCGAAAATTAGCGAACCTGTGCACGTGAGGTGTTGTCAGGTGATAATTAGCCAATTCCAGGTGTATGGCACTATCACTTACCTTATTTCTTTTTTGTATATATTATTTTGTATAAGAATAGGGCGTAGGGCTTATTTCAATGGATGAAATCAGTGGAAAATTCCAGGGAAGATTTACTTAACATAGAATACAGTGTGGTGGCCTGTCTAGGGGGAGTTCAATGCTGTCAATGTCAGCCTGGTGACAGCTGCTAATATAATTATATGCTATGAAATGATTGGCAGGAAATCTAGACAACACATAATAAATTAGGTAGTTCCAGGTGAATGTAAATATCACTTAGGCTTCTCCCTTCCTTTCTTATATATATTTTTATTATGAGAATAGATTATACAGCATATTTCAAGGGGAAATAAACAGCAAAAATTAGCAAATGAGTGCATGTGAGGTGCACTCTCACTTACCTTATTACTTTTTTGTATATATTATTTGGTATAAGAATAGGGCATAGGGCTTATTTCAGTGGATGAAATCAGTGGAAAATTCCAGGGAAGATTTACTTAGCGTAGCACGGCCGGGCAGGCGAGATGAGAGGGTAATGGAGGGGAGGTAGGGAGGGGAGTCAAGAGCGGGGAGAAATGGCTAAATTGTCAACAATGGATGGGAGTACAGATGAGATTAGGAGTGCTGACTAGTGTTGGACATTGGCAGTACTGACAGATGATACAAGTCACCACTTGAAAGCCCGGGTGAATTCAAAATAACACAGAATCACAAAAGTGATGCCACGTGGTATGATCCCTTGCTCCCAAGCGTCACGAAAGTGACGCCCCGCAAGGGGTTAAAACTATGCTAGAATTTTTTTTTTTTTTCAGACATATGCAAACAGATTGCACATTGACCTTGCCCTGTGACCCTGACCTTTCAATGACTGTTTTGAAAATTAAATCTCACTGTTCTTGCCTCTCCTGTAATGCTTCCACCAAATTTGATCCGTATCACCTCAAAACTTAATTAGTTTTGAGGTGAACTTTCTCTGTGACATTGATCTTTGACATTTCTGTGTTCTTGACCTTTGCCTCAAACTGAGTCCTTTTTCCTTGCTTTGTTATCAGTGCATCAACAAAGTTTGATCTAATTCTGACGAAATAGTTTAATTTGACCTAACCTTGTGGTATTGATATTTAATCTATTGTTCTAAAAATCAATAGGTTTACTCTCTGGCTGACCCCGTATCCTCCTATTGAATTTGGTTACTGTCGATTCAGAACTGTTTATTTCGTAAACAGACCCACACATGGATCAAACTTTGATCTTGTCCTGTAACCTTGACCACTGAATGATTGTTCAAAACTGAAGCACTTCATTCTGGTCTTACCCTCAACATAGCTCTTTAACCCGCCGCGTCCCGGAGACGTGAATTCACGTCCTCACATGATGTGCACTCATATCCCAGAGACATAAATTAACACAGCAACATTGCAAGGTCCCTAATTTGCACAATTTTCAATTTTCGCGAGTGATTTCGCGAGTGACTTTTGGCACATATACATGGGACACCTTCCTCTATTCCTCTACAAGATGCCAAGCTGGGACAATGCCTTACACCGCATAACCTCTCCCCCCCCACACGCCATTGTCTCGGCAATTCACCTGTTACCAGTGACCTGGCCAATAAAGACATTCAGGGCCAGAGTGATTCCCCAATTGATGACAATGTGGAGGACAAAGTTTACATAGCATTAGAGGAAGAAACAGTCAGAAATGATGATCAGGTACTGTGGGAAAAAAAGGTCATGAATGGTGATGAGTTAGTGAGTGAAACAATGCTTATAATGCCTATATTACTGTTTGAAAACCAATATACTCTTGTAGTACATATAAATTCGTACCAAGTAAATAAATAAATACTGTTTATGAGTGGATAAAATAGTTACCTTCCCATAGAACTCGTTTTCTTTGGTGCCAGCCTGTTAGAAAACCCAGTCAGGTAAGGAGGTACTCGTACCTAGATCGAGTATTTTAAACCTCAGGTGAGCGATTTCTCTATGAATTTTCGATGTTTCTCACCAAAAGTGGATGTTTGAGCCAAAAAAATAAAAAATAAAGGTCCAAAAATGTCGGGACTAGGGCGTACCACTGCCCAGAAATCGTCGGGATGGGGCGGGTTAAGTTTGCCCTAAACGGAATAAAAGATGCTTAGTTGATCTTCTTAGGTCAGCATTCAACCAGTCCATACGACCTTGACCTTTGATCGATTCTTCTGAAAAAAAAACATTGCATTTACTCAATATCAGGCCCTTAACCTTTTATATAAGTTTGTTTAAAATCAGATAAAAACTATTTGAGTTATTTTGTTCACACACACACACACACACACACACACACACACACACACACACATGCACACACATGCACACACACACACACACACACACACACACACACACACACAAGGCACAGAGGAGACTAGATGCACATCGACATTGCTCCATACACGGCCAACTTGGCCAGTGGCATTACCTAAATCAGTATCTTTATTTGAGTCGAGCTCCGTACCAGGTTACACTAAATGGTGTTCTAAAAAAAAATAAATAAAAAAAAAATAAAAATAAATAAAAATAAAAAAAGTTTTAAACCAAGACTTGTTCAAACAGAAAAGATACCAACTTAGAGTAAGAATGTGCACAATCAGCTGATCGTTTGTTTTGTCTACAACTGCCCCAGGGAATATAAGTACTATATGTGCTTTTAATACTGCAACATGACCACATACTTTAGTAAAGCAAATTTGGAAAAGAAAAGGGATAAAGGTAGAAAGCAGGACGATGATTTCTACCAAGAACTGGTTGAAATGGAGACTGGTTGAAAGAGTACACAGGCTTAAGACGGCTTTTCAAAATGAGATTGATGAAATTAAGAATCAGATGCACTTGCAAAAGGAAGAAATAGAAAAATTAGGAAAGGAAGTCAACAAGAAAGACATAACCATAGGTGAGCTAACATTTGAAGTGGGTACACTTAGGAGGAAAATTAGTGAAATGGCAAGTACAGTAGTCAACCAAGAGAGTATTAGGGAAGAGTTAAAAAATGATACAGAGACAATTAGGCAAGTGAGCAGTCTGATAGACCAGAGCAATGATATTGAGGAGAGGATAACACAGGTGAATGAAGCTGTGCAAAGCTACAAAAATGATGTGGAAACCACTTATGCTGAAATAGTGAAAGTAAAGAAAGATTTAGAAACAAGGGTGGAAGAAAAAAGCATAAAAAAGTAAGTGAATAGAATAATCCAAACAATCCTAAGTTAGTCAGAGATTCAGTAGATATTAACAAATCTATAGTAATCACAGGTATACAAGAGGAAGAAGAAAAAAACAAGATCTCAAGAGACAAAAAGGATATGGCAAATGTAATGGGCATTTTGAAAGAAGTATCAGAGGAAATCTGTAGTAAAGACAGAGAGAAACACAAAAGGTTAGGGAAATACAAGCGAAGCAAGTCAAGACCCTTAAAGGTAACCTTCCAGAGTGTAAACACCATGGAGGAGATACTAAAAAATGCAAAGAACCTTATGGAAAAAGAGGAGTTCAAAAATGTATGGATAAAAAGATGCCTAACACAAGAGGAACTGGAATTACTGAAAGAGAAGAGGGAGGAAGCAAAAACAAAAAATGAGGGAAGATCAGAGGAGGAGAAGAATACATTTTTTTACAAAGTAATTGGATTGCAGGTACGAAAGAGGTACATAAACAGGAGGGAATAAAAAGGAGGAAGGTAGTAGAACCAAATCATGACAAATATATAAACAAGATAATTAAGTTAATGTACTCAAATGTGGATGGAATGGTATCTAAATTATTAGATATGAATGATTATGTCAGAGAAAATGAACCACATATAATATGCCTAACTGAAACAAAATTAACACCAAGGATATCGATTGACATCCTAAACGTAGAGGAATATGACATATGAAGAAGAGATTGGAACTTAAAAAAAGGAGGAGGAATTATAATACTAAGAAAAATCTAAAAGTCAGAGAAATAGAAGTAGATATACTCTCACAAGTAGAACTGATTGCAGTAGAGATAAATACATCTGAAGGGAAAGTAATTGTAGCCAATTTGTACATGCCACCCAGATCAAACACATGGGAAAGAGACGAATATGAGGACCTGGCAGAGAGTACAATTCAAAGTTTAAGAGCATTACTACATAAAATGGAAGAGAGATCGAAAAGAATTATACTAACTGGAGATTTTAATACAAATATAAATTGGAATATTCTAGATAATTATAATAAGCAAGAAAGCTGTTGGGACCAAAAGCTCCTGGATCTTGTGCAAGAGTTTTTCTTATCGCAACATGTAAGGGAAAGCACCAGAAAAAG